>NC_056739.1:1361601446-1361901446 GCF_019279795.1 Protopterus annectens
ATAACTTCAGCAAGAAGAGTATCTGAGTTACAAGCATTAATGGCAGTACAGCCATTTCTTATCTTCCATCAGGACAGAGTTACACTAAGAACTAATCCTACTTTTATGCCAAAGGTGGTATCTAGGGTATCCTTGAACCAAGCTATTCACTTGCCTACGTTCTTCCCAAATCCACAGAATAGAGGGGAAAAACTTCTACACACCCTGGATGTACACAGACAACTACGCTACTACTTGGACAGAACTAAAAGTAGCAGAAAAACTGACCAACTATTTGTAGCATATGCTGCTGGGGTGCAAGGAAAAGCAATTTCCAAACAGACAATTTCAAAATGGATAGGAAATTGCATTCGATTTTGTTACTCCTTTCATGGAAAGTCAGTTCCTGCAAACATCAGGCCTCATTCCACAAGGGCCACGGCCACCACTACAGCCTTCCTACGAGGGGCGGCTACCAAGGACATTTTAGAAGCTGCTACTTGGAGCTCCGTGCATACATTTACCAAACATTACAATCTACCTTTATACTCCAGATCCAGAGCAGGCTTTGCTACTGCAGTCCTGCAGGGGATCTTAACTACACCATCTTTTTCTTAGTACCTCCTCCCCCAGATTGGCTATGGTATTCTACCCATATGTTATGACTGCAGATGCATCCTTGAAGGACATAGTACAGTTTTTTACCTACCATAAATGTAGATGTCCGATAGGTATGCATCTGCAGTCAGGTTTACCCTCCCCCCTACCCCTCTGTGGTATTCCTAGGGTGTTTACCCCTCTTTTAGCTAGCTGGGGGAATCTATTATGGTGTATTTGTTTGTATATACATGTATATATATATAAATGTATATATATAATTTTGCAAATGTTTGGAATTCTATTGCATTTATCCAAATTTAGCCTTCCTAGAGGGCACCTGGCATCTGGGGCAAGAAAAACTGAGGAAAATGGCGTCGGCTGATGCTTTTATACCCCAGACGCTCTGACGTCAGGGAAGGTGCGACATCAGCCGAGGCCAGACCCAGACTGTGGAATCCGGCCGACCGAAGGGCTGCCTGAGGCAGGAAAACCCATATGTTATGACTGCAGATGCATACCTATCGGACATCTACATTTATGGTAGGTACAAAACTGTACTTTTTGTACCTACCATAAATGTAGATGTCCGATAGGTATGCAACTGCAGTCAGGTTTTCCCTCCCACCTACCCCTCTGTGGTATTCTTTTGGGTTTCTACCCCTCATTTTAGCTACCTGGGGTAATCTTTTATGGTGTATTTGTTTTTATATTGTTGTACTTGTCTGGAATTTTTTCTCTATTTTCAAAATTTAGCCTTCCTTAGTGGGCACCTGGCATCTGGGGCAAGAAACACTGAAGAAGATGGCGTCGGCTGATGCTTTTATACCCCAGGCGCTCTGACGTCGGGGCAAGGGCGACTTCAGCCGACGCCGGACCCAGACTTTGGAATCCGGCCGACCGAGGGGCTGCCTGAGGCAGGACAACCCATATGTCAGGACTGCAGTTGCATACCTATCGGACATCTACATTTATGGTAGGTACAAAACTGTACTTTCCCTTATGCCTTCCCCCCATTCCCTCTAATACCAAGCATGTTACTTAAGATACAGAAAAAAAAATATTGGTGACTCCCTTTTGGCCATAGCTATATTTGGTTCTCTCTTCTGTTCTATTTAGCAAAGGGAAATCACTACAAACTACCCCACAAAGCGGACCTTCTCACACATCAGAAGGGATCACTGCTTCATCCCAACATGTCATCACTAAACCTATGAACAATAAGATTATGATCCCTTTCAGGCACCAGTTTTCTGATGATGTGCTTTGGGTTCTCCAGGAGGCAAGGAGACCCATCACACGAAAATTCTACATAGCCAAATGGAAGAGATTTTCTGTATGGTGTGATACAGTCAGGACCCCACAAAATCAGTTTCCTGTCGTCTTGTGTGAGCTGACAAATAGAGCTCTGGCATGCTCTTCATCAGAGCCCACCTGTCAGCAGTCTATGCCTGTCTACCCCTTGTTCCACCTGTTATGTCCAGGTCAGATGACAAACAATTGCTGAAAGGGGTGCTCTGCATCTAAGACCACCGAAGAAACAATTTCCCCCACCTTGGGACCTCAGTTTCATGCTACAAAAGCTCACTCTGCCTCCTTTTGAGGCAGCCAAATCATCTACTCAGAAATTCTGCACCTGTAAAACTTGTCTTTTTGCTGGATCTCACTTCTGGTAAGAGTCTCAGAGCTACAGGCACTCGAGGTCATTCCTCCCTCCTCCTTCATGCTGAAAGTACTGAATGATATGTCTCTCTACTAGGTTAACAACCTGTCCACTTTCTTTCCTATCCAATGGAACAAGAACAGAAGACTTCTATGTTCCCTAAATCTGCACAGACCGCTAAGATTTTATGTGGACAAGACTAAATCTGTTAGTAAGTCAGACCAACTGCTTGTCCCTCTCATGGACTCTAGGCTGGGCCTGCCAATATCTGAACAAGCCATTGTAAACTGGATCACTTAAGTCCATTTGCTTTTGTTACTCACATCATGGCAAACCCTTGTCAGCCTGTCCTCAAGCTGACTCTACCATGGCAGTGGCCTCCTTGGAGGCCTTCTGCAAAGGGGTGGATGCCAGAACAGTCCTGGAGGATGCCATCTGGTCTTCTGTGCACATCTTCACCAAACACTACAGAAGTAGTTACAAGATCCAAGGCTGCGTTTGCTAGGTCAGTCTTCTCTGAACTCTTGGACAGTTCTCTCAGTTTTCAACTATCCTCCCTTCCCTTCTCTTCAGCTTAGGGAATCAGTCATCTGTTTTAAAATACTGCAGCAGTGATCTCTGTCAGGACATAGTACAACTGTGTAAGAACTTACAAATAGTAGTAGATTTCCTGCTGGTTGCTGGTGCAGTATTACTACCCACCCTCCTCAGTTAAGGTATTCTTTCTCTCTTTCTCTTTCTGCTCGAGCTGGCAGGCCCTAGGACTGAAGGAGCTCCTCTCATCTTCTGCTTGGCCCCTCCTAGTTGACCACACTCTCAGATGTCTTCAGGCTACTGACTTGGAAATGGTCTGAAGATTAACACTCTAATGACTGCCTGTATACCCCTACACTTGTGAGCTGAGGTTATATGTCAGACATATGCTCTAGAGAAAGTTTAAGCTTTGGCACCCCAGCCAGATGTCAGAGGTGAAAACCCATTTGTTTGGAATACTGCAGTAGTGAACAGTATGACATCTACTGTTACGGTAAGTTCTTGCACAACTGTACTTTCATATGGACTGAGACCAGATGATGAGGGCCTTGGTCAGTGCTCAAATTGGGTTTGTTGGCCTGTCTTCCCCTCTGTGTCTAGGAAGGACTGGGCCCTATTTTGGCACCAGGAGTGTCAGAGCTGAATATAATCCTTGTGTTGCTCACACTGACATTGATGCTCCCTCCTGCATCTTCATTGACTTCTTTGGTCCTGGTCCTGTTGCTCTGTCAATGTTGAGACTTTCTAGGCGTGAAGGCATTGATGTTGTTGGTTCAGTCTTGTTATCAGTGCTGAAACTCTGTGCCATTCTCATTGTCATTAAAGTCTTTGGTGCCAGAGTGATGTGCTCCATTGTCAGCACTAATACTCTGTACCTTTTTTGTCATCATCATTCAAGCCTTTGGTGCTGAAGTTATCTTCCTTGCTAGCCATAGCTTTGAAACTGGGCTGATTGTATGTAGTTTAATTTCATTCTCTGCACTGATAGTTTGCATCTTTAGTATCGGCTCTGGCATTTGAGCTTTTGGAGAAGGTTTCAAGACAGCCTACTAAGTTGCTAGAAATTAGAGAAGCACCTTCTACTTTGGCTGCACTTTTAAACACCTGTCTGTTATCTTGAGCCTTGGGCCCATTATCCATGCTCTTTCAGCAGCTAGTACCAAAAGGCCTTGGTAAAATACAACCCATCTGGGAAGGAATCCTCTTCTGATTCTAAAGCAGAGGCATCTTAACTCTCTAACAGAGTCTCCCGCCCTGAACACGCAGGTCAGAAGGCTAGGGATCCGAAACAAATGATCACAAGTTTGGCAAGATCTTGGAATTGCAGAAGGGTGGGTCTTTGGCCCTTTAATCTCCCCTTCCCTGAGGAAGACACCCTAGAGGAGGCCTTTTGGACCACACCTCCTCCTCTGTCTTTGGTGATCACACCCCCTCTTTCTGCAGATCATGTGATAGATTTGCTTTTGTACTTTTGTAAAAGGTTGATGGGAGCCATGTGACTGAGCCTTTTCCTGCAAAATTGTACTAGATCATCTCGTCTCCAGCAAGAGCAGACCCACCTGGATTAAGGCTCCTCTTGCTAGTTCTACAACCCCGTGAGGAGAGGCCAGCAGTACCTTTCCCAGGTAAGCGTTCTCGGGCAATGGATTACATGAAAAAGTATGCTTTAGCACTGAATATTTTTGCAGTTAGATCACAGAACTGCATGATACACAAAACTAGCTTTCAGCATGATCTTGTGGGAAAAAAATCTTCACACAGTGAAAACATTGTCTTAAAGTGGTCAGTGTTGTACACCAATGTCTCAAGTGGCAAAGATGCAGTAGATCAAGTGTATGAGAGTTGATGAAAATTGTAAAAAAAAAAAAAAAAAAACGAGAGGGTGGAAAATTAGCACAGATTCTGGACAGAACTACAGAGGAGATGATGATTAAGGGGGGAGCTAATGTGTTCCTCACCATTCCCCAGGTTTACATTCACTGAGTTCATTGAGAAGCAGAGCGCAAAAGAAAAAGCTTTAATTGCTCAGAATGTCTCTGTGGGAGCTACTCATAGCCCATGTTATGATACTTGGCATTTGTGGCAGAGAGAACAAGGTTAGTAAATGTATTGTAGTTGTCACAGAAACCATGTTGCTGCCAGCAAAAAAAAAAAAAAAAAAGTAATTGCAATTGAGTCTAGACCTGTAATGCTGAAAGATGAAAGTTTATTTTAAGTAAATTGTTTAAAAAAGCTTCTTTACATGTGTTTCCAAAAGGTTGTTAGACTGACTAGACGAGTATTAATGTTTTTGTTATCTCTCTCTCCCTGTGTGGGGAAAAAAAAATCACTGTAATTGTGGTGTTATGTTGCAGCAACTGCAGACAGCACACAGGCTACAACTGAAGGTCAGGACAAGTCACCTGATAAACCCAAACAAAAGAAGAATCGTTGTTTCATGTGTAAGAAAAAACTGGGTCTCACGGGTAGGTTTCAAGAAAGTTCTCTTTTTTTTTTTTGCATCACCATCCAGTTCGTTGACTTTACAAACTTAGAGGTGGTTTGACTCCTCTTTTTGTCTGTTTCGTGAGGAATGGTCAGGCTTGTAAGAGGAATTATTTAGTATGTCTGATGATTATTTAATATACTTAAGATCTGACTGACTGCTGCTTTATTTTTCTTGAAATAAGAACTGAACTTGAAGGTGGACTGAGGCTCTGTCCCACTGGTGTGCACCTTATGCATACCACCAGTGGCTGGTAGTTTTGCAATACAGAATGTCTGTTACTTTTGAAGTGAAGATACAGAGTGTGGAGTTAAGTACAACTATGATATGCCACTGTAAAAGTCACCAGTAGATGTTGCTATCTTAGGACTATTTAGAAAGCCTTTCAGACTTCCACATAGCCGACATTGGGCACCTGCTGGGAGCCCCCGATTACCTCCCCATGTATGAGGGCCCCCACATGAAGCAGCTGCGGGTTTCTCCATCTCCTCTGCTCCTTGTACAGACAAGTATCTGGTGAAAAAATGTTTTGTTCCATTCGTAGGTTGTTCATCACACTTTGTCCAGAAAAGGAGCAAGTGCGTGTTAGCGTATGTATGTGTGTATGAGTCCAGTTGTCTGCAAGTGTCCATGAGTGCATGTATGCCAGTGTTTGCAAGTGCATGTGAGTGACTGTATGTGAGTGCATGTGCATATGTGGGTGTGTGCGAGTGCTTGTGTATATGCAAGTCTGTGTGAGTGCGTGTATGCGAGTGTGTGCCAGTGTGCGCATATGAGTGTGTATGTGTATGACTGTACCCGAGTACATGTGTATATGCGAGTGTGTGTATGCGAATGTATGATTACATGTATACATCTGAGCGCGAGTTTATGTATATATGCGTGTATGAGCGAGTGCCGGTATGCAGGTATGTGTGGGCATGCATATCTTTGTAGTGGGTTCTGAATCAGCCTCCTACATATGTAAGGTTGCTCCAGAGAATATTATTTTATTTTAAACTTTAAGGCATGCATACCTCTCAACTGTACAGAATTTTGCAGACTGTCCATATTTTTACCTCATATTTTTTGGTCTGTTCTCCTCATAATATTTGTGGTTTTCTGGCAAATCATTTAGGATTGAAATCCCTAAATAATGACATGTATTTGAGTTTCAGACTTCATTTCCTTTGGAAAGTGCATGCTAACACAAATCCTGTTGTTCTAGCAACTTTTTAAGTTTATAAGAGCAGTATTTAAAATCTTTCCCTAATTTTGGCCCTTTGTCCCACCATTATTTTAGACTTTAACCAGATTTCTTCCGCTAAGAGTTTGAGAGGTATTCACAGCTGTTCAGAGAAAATAATTATTAATGTTTTATTTAATTTAGTTATTTATTTGACATTTGGTTACAGGAAAGTTGGACTGGGTGAGAAAACCCTTTTTTCAGCAGAGGGCTGGGGAGAAAAGCTCCATACAATGCTGTAGTATAATACAGTAGAGAAAGTAGCTTGCAAAAAGTAACAATGTATGCTGACAAAAGATTCTGGAAAAGGTGGTGCAAAAGCATTGGATTATAAACAGTACAAGGACAAGGTATTATTGACCTTGCTGTACATTAGTCAAAGATTACTTGTTTAATTTTTATTTACATGTTTACATATGGAGGTAGGTATGGCATGTGAGTGATACAAGAAAAAAGTCTGGCTGGTAAAGAGGAAGGAAGAAATTCAGTAAGAGATTCTGATGGGTGTTGTAGTGGGGGGGGGGGGGGGTGACTGTATTTTCTGTGTGGGAGTTCGATGGCTATTATGGACTAAGGGAGAGGGCCTATGTTGGACATGAGTACTAGGGTCATAGTTATGGGGATGGTAGTAAAATTGGAGGTGAAGGGAGGAGTGTAAGTGGGTTGGTGATTAGCCCAGAGCTGAGCATGAGCACAGCCAGGAGTTAGCTAGGTGAGATTTGAGGATATTTTTTGAATTTTGCAGTGTTTATAGTTTCCAGGACAGACTGAAGAATAGAGTTCCAAGTCCTATAGATGAGGTTGGAGTATAGTGAGCCCCCGAAGCTGTTTCTAGATTTAGTAACTTGAACGAGTTTCAGAAGAACATAAGAGTCTGTTATTAGAGAAGGGAATGTAGCAGATTTAGAAGTGCTGGTCACTTTTATTTATTTTATTTATTTATCATTTGTTGACCAGGAAAGTCCGACTAGGTTCCACAGAGCCTGTTTTCAGCGGAGGCCCGGGAAGAAATGCTCCAGATGCATGTCTTTGGAATGTGGGAGGAAACCGGAGTACCCGGAGGAAACCCACGTGAACACAGGGAAAACATGCAAACTCCACACAGAAGGCACCCCAGCCGAGAATCGAACCGGAGAACCTCTTGCTGTGAGGTGACAATGTTAACCACTGCACCACTGTGCCGCCCAAACTTGACAGGGTGGTGTATTATGTTATGGGTGGTTGTGAGCTGGGTTAAGGTTAGTAGGCTCGATAGCTGTAGCCAGTTAAGTTGTCAGAGTACGGTGCAGTGGTGGGATCTGTGTGGTGAGTTTGTAGCAAATTTATCAATCTTATTATAGCAGGATGTGAGTTTAGCTAAGTCTGTATCTGAAGTAGTTTACTTCATTTGGTCTTCAACCTATGTGGTTACGGATCCCTGTCGGCTCTGAGCCAGCAACTTTTACTAGCATCAGCTCTGAGCTCCAAACTCCTCCCCTTACCCCATAATACACCTCCACTGCCTTCCATACCCAGATCTCGTTTGCCGCGATTAGCTTTTGCATCGTGTCTCTTGAGCGCCAACTTATTCAAGTGGGTAAAAACCTTTGTGAGTATCTTCTTTCTTCAGATTTTTGTTCAATAGTGTTAGTATATGTCCCCATTCTCCTCCCCTCACTTGGTGTGTCAAGTTAAGAGTTTTAGGATAATTAGAGTAGTTTGTAGCTTCCCCTCCCTCCTCAGTGTTTTCTGTGTACGAATGTGGTGAGTGGGTGTGTGTGTGCCAGTTAGAAAGGAACGGCCTTTTTTTCTCAAGTTCTGTTTCTACTCAAGCAGTATGGCTGAAAAGCTTGATGTTAAGTTGTCAATCTCGCCTTCATTCTTGCTTGATGGGTTCGGAGCCGATCCTTGGCTCCGACTCGGCACTTTGCTAAGCTCGAGAGTCACTTTTACCAGCTCGAGGCAGCCCCATATCCCATGATGCAAGGCGGTAAGTACCCAGATCTCGTTTGCCGCTTCGCTGATGAGGTCCTCCTTTTGCCAGCTCCTGGTAAGTGTTAGTATTTAACTACTTTTTGCCCCTAGAATTTAACATTTTTCTTTTTTTTTAGAATACCTTCTGTTTTACTTAGTTGTAAGCCCTTTTCTGACTAAAATTATATTTCCTTCCCCTACTTTTAGTCAGGCCTTCATTCCCTCCCATCCCCCCACCCTGTCAGGGTGTGTGTGTGTGAGAGGTTAGTTACTATATTTTAGATAACTTTAGTTGTCTGATTGGGACTGTGTTGTTGTGTACTGTTTGTGTACAACTATGTCCAAATAAAGGGTCTCAGGCTTTAAGAAGTGTGACTCGTGCTGTCAGAAGATGTCTCTGACAGACGGTCACACTTCTTGTTTATATTGCCTGGGACCTCTCCACCTGCAGGACTCCTGTGCAATTTGTCATTCCTTTAGCCAGAGAGTCCTGCAGGAGAGGAGAGGAGAAATAAGTTGATTTTAAGGGGTCTCCTTAAACCGGAGGGCTCTCCGGCCAAATCGGCTCCGAGCAAGACTTCTAAGTCTTCTAAGGCCCAGGCTTCTGTATCTAAGCTGGTTGCCTCGGCTCCGACTCCTTCGGAGTCGAGATCGGCTCTGGCTGGAGCCGATCCTGTCTTGCAAAAATCTTCGGCACCGATGGCTATCGGCACCGATACTGTTATGGTCACATCGGTGTTGGCTCCGACCACCATGTGGCTCAGCTTCGGTGTCGGCGCTGACCAACACCGTTACTGTTATGTCTGTATCGGCTCCGGCTGGAGCCGATGCATCGAGACCTTCATTCGGAGCCGAAAAGTCCTCGGCTCCGACTGGATCTGTGGTTTCTTCGGCTCCGATGGTTCCTTCGAGGAAGAGGTCCAGGTCCCCTTCCTTGGAACCGATACTCTCGGCTCCGGCCTCACCTCTCCTCTCGGAGCGGAGCCATCGGAGCTGATCATCTAGGTCGTCCAGGCTTTCAGACCATGATTTAGAGAGGGTGGTAAGTAGATTATTGAAATCACAGGCACTGGCCCAGATGCTGCATAGTCCGTCTCAACAGACGACTATTAGTCCACACCCTCTTCAAGTTCCTCCTTCGACTCTACCTCAGAGTTTGGAGCTGGAGTCTTCGGGGATAGTTACTGCTATGGCTGAGGGGCAGATACCCCCCCCTTCTGCACCCTCGGCATCTACTCTTATCTCCTCTTCGAGACCTTCCTTGGAGGGATTCGGTGGTCGGGCTTCCCTGGTCTTCTCCAAGGGGGTGAGTGGCATCGGACCCTTGTCCGACCCCGCTCTTCCCCTTGGAGCCTCGGCCTTGGTGAGCTCGGCTCCGACATCTGCCTCGGAGCCTTCCCTTTCAGTGGGCCCTGGAGTCCCGGTTTCTTCGGAACGGGTTCTCTCGGACCTCCCTGGGAGGGGGGCCTTCGAGGTGATGAAGAGTGTGCTGGCCACTGGGCTCAGCCAGCAGTCCATTCCCTTAGCTCCTCCCTCTACAATGCCTGTCGATATCTCTTCCATCTTTCTTGCTCCCGGACCCAGAGATCCACCGCCTCAGGTTTCCCCACTGGGAATAACCCCCTCTTCCGAGGATTCTCCTGATCAGTCAGGAGATCCTCCGCGCAAGAGGACTTGTAAGAGGAAGCACCTAGACTCCCCTGAGTCTATCACTTCAGATACCGACTTAGATGAGTCGGAGGGATCCCCAAGATCCCCCTCTGAGGATGTCTCCTTTTCAGACATCCTAGAACTCCTAAAACAGAGGGGAAACTGGCCCTCCACAAATCCCTCTGAGGATGAGTCGGTATACCTAGAGGCGTTTGGATCTCGGCCCTCCACCTCCTGGGTGTCTCCGCCTTTCAACCCCCTTATGGAGGTTATTGCTCGAAAGGCTTGGGCTGCTCCTGACTCTGTAGAGCCAGTTCCTAGGAGGCCGTCTAAATTTATTACTGCCCCTTCGGAAAAGCAATTCCTTACGAAAGGTGTCCCTGTTGATGCCATGGTGGTGGCGGCTGCCACTAAGAAGGAACTTGCAGATCCTTCCGTACCAATCCATCCTCCTAATAAGGATTCTAGGACCATGGATAGGTATGGCAAGCGGATGTTCTCTTCAGCGACCTTTGCTATGCGCTCGCTGAACTACTTATGTCACTTCACCAGACTAAGGGACATCCTTAAGGAACTAGGTGAAGTAGTACAGGATCCTACGGCTGCAGGGGCTCAAGAGAAAATTGCTTCTCAGCTAGGAATCCTTAATTCTATAGCTAACTCCTCCATGCGACTGATATCATATGCAGCAGATGGAGCGAGTAGAGCCGCAGGTACAGGGGTGGCTCTTAGACGTCAATCCTGGATGCGGCTCTGTAATTTTGCAGATCCCTTTAAGGCGTCCTTCACAAACTCTCCCTTTGATGGGTCAGCTTTGTTCGGCCCTCAAGTGAAGGATACATTGACCAGGTGTGAACAGGACGGAAAGACTCTTTCTGCCGTAGGGGTCCGTTTTTCCACCCCTTCTAGACCTTACCCCAATGGACAGAAGGGTGGAAAGATGTGGTTCCGCAAATCCCAAGGAGTCACGCTGGATACACGTGGTCAATTTACCCCTAGAGGCAGAGGGGGTAATAATAACAGACGCCGCTCTAGAGGCAGAGGGGGTCCACAGAACCAGGGAAGCAGAGAGCCTCTCTCTGACAAGCCCTTCCAGCATCCCTGAGATGTTGCCCGACTGTCCATCCTTGGAGGCAGTCGGGGGAAGACTATCACTGTACCCAGAAGCCTGGCGTTCCCTCACTCAAGACAGATGGGTACAGTCGATTATATCCAAGGGTTACAAAATTCCTTTCGAGGAAAGTCCCTTCTCTCACACAAATTCCCTTCCAGATGTACCACCCGGTCTAAGGGAAGTTGCAGAGTTAGAAGTATTAAAGCTTCTACAAAAAAGAGCCATTCAACCAGTTACAACAGACCATTCAGAGCCCGGAATCTACTCAAGATTCTTTTTGGTCCCCAAAAAGACGGGAGACTGGAGACCAATATTGGATCTCAGCAGACTCAACAAGTCTGTGAGAAAGACAAGATTTCGAATGGTCACTCTTCAGTCAATTTTGCCCTTCCTAGAGAAGGACAACTGGATGTGCTCAATAGATCTTCAGGACGCGTACTATCACATAAAAATTCACAGACGCTCCAGAAGGTTTCTCCGCTTTCGGCTGGGGTCCAGTCTTTTTCAATTCAGAGCTCTGCCCTTTGGCTTCACTACAGCCCCCAGAGTGTTCACCAAATGTATGGCAGTGGTCACGGCTCACCTGAGACGTCAAGGATTCCAGGTGTTTCCGTATCTTGACGACTGGCTCCTTTCAGCCACCACCAGGCATCAACTTCTTCAAGCCAGGGATTACACACTAAATCTCTGCACTCAATTGGGAATTTCGATCAACTACGAAAAATCCTCCTTATTGCCCTGCCAGTCTATTACCTTCATAGGCGCAAATTTAAACACTGTTCGGATGTCAGCAAACCTCACAGACCAAAGAATCTCAGATATACAAAGTCACGTGAGGATCATCCTTGCCAGCAAAAAGGTGCAAGCCAGAATGGTTCTGAAGGTGTTGGGCCTCATGGCTGCGGCCATTACTCTTCTTCCCCTGGCCCGCTTCTACATGCGTCTGCTTCAGTGGATGTTGTTCACTCAGTGGTCTTACCAACAACTTCCAATGCGTCACCAAATCCTGGTGACACAAATTTGCAAGAATCATCTTTCATGGTGGATTACTTCTCCCCAGATTCACCAAGGCAGACCCTTTGTATCCCCGGCCCCGGTAGCCACTGTCACTACGGACGCCTCCTTGATCGGGTGGGGGGGTCATTATCAGGGCAGGATGGTTCATGGGACTTGGCAACCGTTCGGATACCACCTGCACATAAATGTCCTAGAGATGAGAGCAGTGCTTTTAACGTTGCAAGCCCTCAATGACTTTCTTCCCTTGGGAACAATTGCAGTTCACACAGACAACATGTCTGTAGTATGGTATATCAACAAACAGGGCGGAACCAAGTCCTACCCCTTGTGTCGAGAAGCTCTCAGACTTTGGCGATGGGCGATCTCCTCTCATCGGTTTCTGGTAGCAATGCATATCCCTGGGAAAACCAACATTCTAGCGGACAGATTGAGCAGAGCTATTCTCATGCCTCACGAGTGGTCTCTCAAACAATCTATAGTGGAGGAGATTTTTCTAGAATGGGGCCGCCCATGTTGCGATCTTTTTGCTACTCCCCAAAACAGCAAATGCCCAGACTTCTTTCTCTCTTCCCACTGCCAGGCCATCCCCCCAGAGACGCTCTAACCCAGGATTGCCCCCAGGGACTTCTTTATGCCTTTCCTCCCTTTCCACTGATTCCACAAGTTCTCCAGAAAGCCACCGTTTTGAGAGCCAAAATTATTCTCATTGCTCCCTATTGGCCTCGACAAATTTGGTTTCCGTTCCTCCATCGTCACCTTTTGGTGCAGCCGTGGCATCTGGACCCAGTACCAGACCTTCTGATTCACCAATCGGGTCAGCTGCACCGGTCTATCCCTTCTCTCAACCTCACAGCATGGTTGCTCCACTTCCTTCCTTAGCCAGGCTTCCTATGATCTCTAATCCTGTTAGGGATATCATAGTGGCTTCCCTAAAATCCTCTACTAGAAGGATTTATACCAGCAAATGGAAACGCTTTTCTTGTTGGGCAAAAGCTAAAAATATTGATTCTTTTACTGCTCCAGTTCAAGCAGTTTTGGATTTCTTAGCGGAAATCTTTCACGTGGGCTCTTCTTCTTCCACGGTCAAAGTTCAGTTGGCTGCTATCTCGAACTTTCATGTCGGGTTCGCAGATCACAACATTATGTCCCACAGGCTTTGTAGAGCCTTCTTAAAAGGAATCTTTCTCCTGAAACCTCCAGTCAGGAGTCCTCCTCCTCAATGGGACCTAAATTTAGTGCTGACATCCTTGATTCTTCCTCCCTTCGAGCCAGCTGTTTCATGTTCCCTGAAATTTCTTTCATGGAAAACACTCTTCCTGGTTGCTATTACCTCGGCTAGGAGAGTGTCTGAACTTCATGCTCTCTCTGTTCGTCCCCCTTATTTGGTCTTCCACAAAGACAGGGTATCCTTGAGAACTAATCCGACCTTTTGCCTAAGGTCGCCTCAAAGAGTAATTTGAATCAGTCTATTGACCTTCCTGTATTTTTCCCAAATTACTCAAACAGATCGGAACAAAAATTACATTATCTTGATGTCCACCGCCAACTCAGATATTATTTGGACAGAACAAAACAATTCAGGAAATCCGATCAGCTTTTTATTTCTTATGCTGATAACAAAAAAGGCCTTCCTGTCTCAAAAGTGACCTTATCTAGATGGCTTTCTTCTGTCATCTCTGAAATCTATCAGCTCAGGGGAAAACAGCTGTGCTCGAAACCTAAAGCGCATTCAACCAGAAGCTTAGCCACTTCCACAGCCTTTCAGGCTAGACTTCCATTAGACACTATTTGTGCAGCAGCCACTTGGGCCACTCCTCATACCTTTGTTTCTCATTACAAATTGGATTTGGCCTCCAGGGATAGAGCCAGTTTTGGCTCTACAGTTCTCAAGAGTCTGTTCCATTGAGCCACCCAGGATAGAGGTGCTAGGGACGCGGTCCCATCAAGCAAGAATGAAGGCGAGATTGACAACTTAACATTGAGAAGTTATGTACCTACCATAACGTTCCATGTTAGTTGTCTTCTCTCGCCTTCTTTCTTGCGACCCTCCCTCCTTCCCCCTGGCCTGGACAGACCTTTTTCTCTCTACATGGAAGAATGCTTCTTAAGACCATACAGTTCTGGTCTTCCTAACCCATCCTTCAGGTTTTTTTTCTGCCTTCTTTCTTCCTTTTGGGAAGTTTTTTATGCTAGGTGTTATTGGCTATAGACAACAAACGAGATCTGGGTACTTACCGCCTTGCATCATGGGATATGGGGCTGCCTCGAGCTGGTGAAAGTGACTCTCGAGCTTAGCAAAGTGCCGAGTCGGAGCCGAGGATCGGCTCCGAACCCATCAAGCAAGAAAGAAGGCGAGAGAAGACAACTAACATGGAACGTTATGGTAGGTACATAACTTCTCATTTTCAAGCGTTGCACAGAGTGTGGCCAGAAATTATCCCCTGCTGATGGCCACACTGTTTCTGTTTTGTGCTTGGGCATTGCCCATCTGAGTGTGGACTGCAGCATATGTGCGGGCTTCAACCCCAACGGCATTAAAGATAGGAAAGCCAAGTTGGCCTTCAAAGGCCTTCTTCCCCCTTCAGTATCGGTTTCCCCGTCTCTGGCTTCGGTCACAGCAGATGCTCTATCCGCCTCTCCTTCCTCTGGCTTCTCCTCCCTCCCAGGCTGGGACTCGACCTCCTGTATCAAATCCTGTGGTAGCTGAGCAGAAAAGGGGTAGAGAGAGGGAGAGGGAGTTGAAGGTGAGGGAAGAGAGAGAGGTTTCCGGACCTCACTTCACCTACAAAGATGCCACGGATCCGTGACTCCCCTCAGCTCAGATTTCCGAGGTTCTCCCGGGAGCTGAAGGAGGCACGTTCAGCTTCTCGGGCCTCAGTGCCTCGACACGCCAGGTCGGAGTCCGTGGCCTCATCGAGTTCCACGCGGTCCTTGTCGGACATTGATCTGGATAAAATGAGGAGGTTTATCTGTACTCAGATCCAGATGGGGGTCTTACCATCCCCCCTCCCTCAGGAGCTCGCTTCCCTTTTTCCAACCTATATCTCCTTCTCCGAGCCGACCTTTGGGTTTGGAGTATTCGGATCTGAGGTTGGCCTTGGTGAGGGGATCGGCGCCAATGGTACCTGCTTCCCCGATGCCTACAGCTTCCTGGAACGTTCCGGATCTGAGCCACTCTCTAAGCTGGAGCTTGGGTGTCAGATCCGAGGGAGTGGAACCTTTTTCTTCGGCTCCTGACTTTGTCGGGTCAGGTTCCCTCCCTCGGAGCTCCGTCCACCTCAGGTCTGGCTCCAATTCTCTCATCAGACCCATGGAGACCGGCCCCCTTATTGGTTTTCTCAGGAGGTTCTCCTTCTGCATTTGATGTGGTAGAATGGGTTCTCTCTACTGAATCGAGACCCCTGACTACCCCCTCGGCTGTGTCTATGGTCCTCATCATTTTACCAGAGGGACAGCCCGTGCTCGAAGAGCCCCAGATGGTTCCCCCCGAGGAACAAGTGGCTTGAGCGCTCCCCCCGGAGAGGTACCTCACAAGCATATGTGCAAGAGGAGGCACTTGGACTCCCCTGAGTCCCTCACCAAGGACACAGACTTGGATGATGGAGAAGGTTCCCCTAGATCCCCTCCCGAGAATGTCTCCTTTGGTGACATCATGGAAATCCTGTGCCAGCTGGGGGTTGATCTGCCCCCAAACCTTCTTCTGATGAGTCCGTGTTCCTGGAGGCTTTTGGCATGGGACCATGTACTTCCTGGGTGTCCCCTCCCATGGATCCTTTGGTGGATCTGGTCACCTCGCGGGCATGGAAGGAACCGGACACCATGAAACCTATCCCAAAAAGATCAGATAAGATCTTAAGCCCCCCCATAGACAGACCAGCATGGAACAAGGGCTCCCCCTTAGATGCCATTGTGGTAGCAGCAGCCACAAAGAAGGAACTTGCTCAGGAGAGTTCCTCGGTCCATCCTTCTGACCGAGAGTTGCGGATGATGGACCGCTTGGGAAAGTGGGTTTTACTATTCAGCTACCTTTTTGATTAGGACGCTGAACTACATGGCCCATGTCACCAGACTCCAATGTGACCTGGTAAAGGAGCTGGAAGAGTCTCTCCCCAAGTCCATGTCGCAGGAGGACAAGGCTTCGTTCTCTGCGAGGATGACCACTTTAAAAGCAGTATCTAATATGTCCATGTGACTCCTCCCACATGCTACGGAAGGAGCAGCTAGAGCAGCTGGGTCCAGTGTGTCCATGAGGCGCAACGCCTAGCTCAGGTTATGTCAATTTTCCAGAATGCTTCATGGGATCCTTTGCCAATGCCCCTTATGACGGCTCTACACTCTTTGGTAAGACCGTCACAGAGACATTAGTCCAGAGTGAGAAGGACGGGAAGACACTGTCTGCCATTGGAATCCACTTCTCTAACCCTCAACAGTCCTTTTCCCAGAACTAGAGAGGGCAAAAGAAGATGTGGTTCCACACGTCACATTATTCCTGGGACAGTCAGGGCTCCTCTTCCCCCAGAGGCAGAGGGGGACAGAATGGATGCCAGCCCAGAGGCAGAGGGGGTCCAAGGAACTTTGGGTCTCGAACCGTTCTCGGACAGACCCAAGCAGCAACCCTGAGGGGTTGCCCAACTGCTCTACTCTGGAGGCAGTCGGGGGACGATTGTCCTTGCACCTAGCGGCATGGGAGTCCATAACAATGGACTGCTGGGTGCTTCAGATCATATCCAGAGAATACACTATCCCCTTCGTGGGTTCTCCCAACTTTCCCAGACAACTCCCGGACGTACCACCCATGCAAAGGGAGGCAGCAGCACAGGAAATTTCCAAGCTGCTAGAAAAATGAGCCATCGAAACTGTCCCCCCAGATCAGTCTGGATCGGGCCTCTACTCCAGGTTCTTTTTGGTACCAAAGAAAATGGGGGACTTGAGGCCCATTCTGGCCATTCTGGACTTCTCTATCCTGAACCTGCCAGTTGCCAAAGAGAAGTTCCGGATGGTCACATTACAGTTTATCATGCCTTACCTGCAAGAAAGCGACTGGATGTGCTCGTTATAGCTCCAGGATGCGTACTATCACATAAAAATGCACAGAAGCTCCAGGAGGTTCCTTCACTTTTAGCTAGGAGTCAATCTTACCAGTTTTGAGCCCTACCCTTTGTTCTCACCACAGCCCCCAGGGTGTTTACCAAAGTGGTGGCTGTGGTAGCGGCTCAGCTGAGGCTTCAGGGGATTCAAGTCTATCCGTACCTGGACCATTGGCTCCTCACTGCCCCTACCAGGCGTCTACTCTCCCAAACCAGGGATTATTTTCTGACTCTTACCCTGCATTTGGGAATCACAATCAGTGCATCCAAATCTCTCCTAGATCCAGCAGAAGTGATAGACTACATTGGTGCCAGGATAGATACTCTTCAGTGCAAAATCTTCCTGACCTCAGAGAGAGTTCAAAACCAGAGGATGCATGTCTCCCTAATCTACCACTCTCATCTCCCAACGGCGGAATCAGTATTGAGGGCCTTATGCTCGATGGCGGCGACCATAACTCTTCTCCCGTGTGCTTGGTTACACATGAGAATTCTACAGTGGACTCTAGCTGTACAATGGTCCCTGTTGGAACTACCATTGACATTCCCAATTCAACTCAGTCGAGTCTGTCAGCCGTCCCTCATATGGTGGATGTGCTCCCCAGACATTTTGGAGGTATGACCTTTTGTTCCAGCCCTGGCCCAAGCCACAGTGACCACGGATGCCTCCCAACTCGGTGGGTCTGGCATTGTTCGGGCAGGACAGTCCAAGACCTGTGGTCCCCCATAGAGACCAGCTTGCACATAAATGTCCTAGAGATGAGGGCGGTCCTTCTAGCGTTGCAGGCCCTTCATGCCTTTCTTCCTCTGGGCACGATTGCTATCCAGTCAGACAATATGTCAGTGGTCTGGTATATCAACAAACAGGGAGGGACCAGATCTTACCCCCTTTGTCATGAGGCCATGAGAGTGTGGAAATGGATGATCTCCACCGGTCGCTTTCGTATCGCAACGCACATTCTGGGACGGTCCAACATCCTAGCTGACAGGCTAAGTCGGACCATTCTGATGCCTTACGAGTGGTCTCTGAATCTGTCAGTAGCGGAACAGATCTTCAGCGAGTGAGGTCAACCTTGCTGTGATCTCTTCGCATCTCCTTTCAACATGAAGTGCAGCAAGTTTTTCGCTCTGAACCCCCTGCTGGGGGGAATCCCCCAGGGATGCTCTAGTTTATGCTTGGCCTCCCGGTCTTCTGTATGCTTACCCACCAGTACCTCTCATTCCGAGGTTTCTACAGAAAGCTTGTCGACTGGGGAGCAAAGTGATCCTCATTGCCCCATTCTGGCTTCGCCAGGTATGGTTTCCCTTCCTTTGGTCTCACCTTCTGGCTCTGCCTTGGATCCTAGATCCCATTCAGGATCTAATTTCATACCCTTCGGGGGTGCCTCATCCGAATCTGGGCAGCCTGAAGCTCACAGCTTGGCTGCTCCAGTTCCCGTGATTGCTAGGAATCATGGACTATCTTCCTCAGTTAGACCTATTTTGGTGGCTGCTCATAAGTCGTTGACCAGGAAGGTTTATCACAGCAAGTGGAAACGTTTTTCCTTTTGGGCCTCTTAAAGGAGTTCAGACCCTTTCACAGCTCCTATGTTTGCCATTCTTGATTTTCTAGCTGATCTTTTTCAGCACGGAGCTAGTTCTTCTACTGTCAAAGTTCAGTCGGCTGCCATATCTCATTTTTATGTGGGCAAGAATTCTGCCTGTTCAGCCTCTTCCAGACTGTGTAAAGCCTTTATCAAATTCATCTTTTTGTTACACCCCCCCCCCCGGTCAAAGATCCTGTTCCCCCATGGGACCTTACTATGGTTCTTCAAACTTTGGTCGCTCCGCCTTTGGAGCCTGCCATATCTGCATATCTGAAATGTTTGTCTTGGAAAACAGCTTTTCTGGTAGCTGTTACCTCTGCAAAAAGGGTTTCAGAATTACAGGCCTTGTCCATCAAATTTCCTTACATGATTTTTCACAAAGATAGGGGTTTCCCTTCGAAACAATCCATCCTTTCTTCCTAAGGTGGCATCACCAGTCAATATCAATCAGACCATCAATTTGCCTGTGTTTTTTTCCAGATTTTACTAACAAGATGGAATACAAACTCCACATGCTGGATGTTCATAGACTGTTATGATTCTATTTACACAGGACACAAAATTTCCATAAATCTGATCAATTGTTTGTATCCTCCTATAAAACCTTTTTGGTGAACTCTATCTCCACGGTCACTATAGCTAGATGGACTTCTTCATGCATCCTGCAGGTCTGTAAGGACAGAGGCATATCTCCTCTAGGTCAGGTGAAAGCTCATTCCACTAGGTCCATGGCTACGCCTGCAGCATTTTGGCCTAGAGTGTCTTTGGATGATATTTGTCCTGCAGCTACTTGGTCCTCCTCTCATACATGTATTTTCCATTACAAATTGGATTTGACTTCCAGAAGGAGAGCACCCTTTGGTTCCACGGTGCTCCGGAATATCCTTCCATGAGGGTCTCCCAGGAGTTTAGTAGCTGGGGACTCTGTCCCATAGGTTGAAGACCAAATGAAGTAAACTACTTCAGATAAAGAAGTTATGTACTCACCATAATGTTCCATCTGCGTAGTTGTACTTCATTTGTCTTCAGCCATCCCTCCCTCCTTCCCCCGGAACTTGGCGCATGATCAGCCTACGGGCTGCTGTATAAGTCAAAAGAAAATGTTTCAGGTCGGGTTATCAGTATAAGGTTCAACAAACTCAATCTGGGGATGGAAGGCAGTGGAGGTGTATTATGGGTAAGGGAAGGAATTTGGAGCTCTGAGCTGATGTTAGTAAAACTTGCCATCTCGGATCCGATACGGATCTGTAACTCCATAGGGTGAAGACAAATGAAGTACAACTACTCAGATGGAACATTGTGGTGAGTACATAACTTCTTTTTTCTTAAGGTTGGTATAGGTAGGAGAGTTGTAAAGGAGGGTAGAGTAGTTTAATATCCTGACAATAGACAGTATAGTTGAGTTGTTGAGGAATGGCTTTATTCTGTAGAGGGAGCCTAGTGTTATGTGAACTTTTGTAATAGTTAAGGATATGTGTTTATTGTTATCAGTGGTAACTAAGTAGTTTAGCATGGGATACTGTTTCAATGTTGGTTTTGTTTGCTGAATAGACAAGGAAAGGGATAGATTTGTTGGTTTTACTGGATGAAAAGAGCATTTGTTTAGTTTTATTAGGACTGAAAATTAGTTGTGATTTTATTAGGTTGATTATTGATTTGCTTGATTATTGATTAGTTGTAGTTTTATTGCAGTATTACTTTTTTCAGTTAAAAAGAAAAGCTGTCTATGTAAAATTCAGCAAATATTACTCATCAGATGGATTTATTTATTTTATTTGTCTTTGTTTACCAGGAAAGTCCAACTGAGTAATACCCATTTTCAGTGAAGGCATGGGGAGAAAAGCTCCATTTGCTTATGTCACATTATACCAAGTTCCAGGTAAACACAGAGTAGTTACATTTCTATTAATGTTTATACACAAACAGTTATATTTATACATTCTAAGATTTTGCAGAAGTGAAAGTTAGAGGAAGCACACATCCAACTTAGTGGATTGTACAGGCAGCAGTTATGTATCATCTTCTCCTTTCGGCTTTTACTGGTTAGCGGTCGCCACAGCGGATCACCTGTCCGCTCATGATTGGCAGTGGTGTTTTACAGTGTCGAGTTGCCAGCCCAGCGCCCAACCTTCCACAGAAGGCACACATGCACTCACGCCTAGGGCCAGTTTAGAGTATCCAATCCACCTATAGCATGTCTTTGGGATGTGGGAGGAAACCAGAACACCCGGAGGAAACCCACGCAACCACAGGGAGGACATATATAAAAATTGTTTTGTCATTTCAGTGACAGGTTGAGAGTATTCTCTTTAAGGAGAGTATATGGAGAGTATCATATGGTGAAAACAAAGTCTTAACCCTGTGATGAGCGTGTGCAGGACCAGGACTGGTTAAGATGTTGTTTAAGCAGTGGTTTAAAACTACTGAGTTTGTCAGACAGTTTTATTTGTGTGGGGATACTATTCCAGAGTTTAGAAACTTATTAGGAGTAGAGCGATTCTCCTACAACATTGTTTGAGTTATTTTTAAGTAATAAAAATTTGTTACTGGAACAGAGGTCCCTTGCTGGACAGTGGGTTAGTAATAATTTTTGTAGTGCAGGGCATTTTTCTGGATAATGAGGGGGTTTGTGTGCTGTAAGTTAGTTGTGAATGGTAGGTAGATGTGCAGTACAGGCCAGTTTAATTGGTTTAATCTATGACCATGCTGGGTCCTGCGAGGGAGGTTGGTGGCAAATTTAACTATTTTATTGTATCAGGAGGCCTTTCTGTGCAAATTCGTCCTGTCAGGAAACCAGCCCTTTTTTGTTTTGTTGTGAAGCAGTAACTTCAAGTGATTGTAATACACCAGTGCACAGGCAGTGTGGTGGTTTTGACCACAAACTATTTTGGTGTCTTTAGTGCTGCTCAGGCAACACATTTTTTATCTGAGTAATTGTCAGTAGATATTTTGTTATATCTTAAAGCTCATTACTTATAATTCTTAGCTAGTAGAAGTTATTCACACGGTTTGTTTTCTTTTATGTAAATGCATCTTTGCCTTTGTTTTAAGTGATAATTTAATAGAGGTGTTTGTCACCACAGCAGGCTGGTAGTTTGCCTCAGATGCAGGTGAGAGACTTTGCTGCAGGCAAGCTGATTCCTCAGACCACTCTTCTTTTTCCCTAGATACCTCTGTGTGGCAAATACAGCCACTATGCACTGGGTGTTAGCGATGTCCTCTGCAGCTACTGGGCTCCCCTTAGTGGAAAGGGAAAACCACTTTTGCTGATGTTGCAAGAAGGGGCCAGAAAAGTATCCTCCCTTAACCAGAGTGTTGTGCCCATCCCTGAGGAAGCTATTGCTGCCATTAAAAATGTGTTTGACTTAATATTCCTGTCAAAAAGAAACAAAAAAGTAAACTTAAACTGTCACTGGTCAGGAGTTGTTTATTAAGTCCAGTTCAGGGGTCTTGTACAGGCTATTAACCTTTATCAGGTGGTTTCTGGTAAAAGAAAAAGTGATTCCACTTTTCCTGAAGAGATTAATAAATTAAATCCAGAGAGGATGTGATGGAACAAGTAGATGTTATGTGATCCTATCTCGCCTACATTCTGAATGATGGGTTCGGAGCCGATCCCTCGGCTCCGACTCGGCACGCTTATGCCAAAGAGCGAAGTCTCTTATTGGCTGAGCTTACTATATCCCAGGATGCACCACCACCAGTCCCCCAGATCTCGTTTGCCGCTTCCCTGCGAAGACGTGGTCTCGAGCTGGCTGGGCTGAGTAGCTTTTACTAACTACTTTTTCTGTCAGTTTTTTGCTCTTTTATATCACAAAAGCTGTTTTAACGGCTATCGCTCCTTTGTGTACGTTTGAATTGTGAAATTTGTTGTGTGTGATTGGGTTGAGTTTGTTTTGGCCCCCCTTACAATCCAGGGCCTTTCCGGTCAACCTTTGTAAACTTTCCAGGGTCTCAAGCCTTTAGTGGTTTAGAGTTCCCGGTCATTACAGCTAAGGTTGTGTTTTAAACTATTACTGTAAGCCTTGGGTTTTTTGTCACAAGCGAATCTATAGTTGTTAAATTTCCTGTCAGAAGTTGTTTAACATCATGTCTCAAACCCCTAGGCCTTCGGGCTTTAAAAAATGTACGAAATGTGCTTTTAAGATGTCTGTTACTGATGATCATTTGCTATGTGTATATTGTCTAGGGGCAAAGCACTTGCAGGAGTCATGCAGCGTATGTCACGCTTTTTCCTCAAGGGTCCTCCAGGAGAGGAAAAATAAATTGATTCTTAAGGGGTTAATTAAACCCTCTTTTGAAGAAGCCTTGGCATCCTCTCCGGCTCCTGCCAAAAGAAAAGGGCTTGGTTCCGACCAGTCCGTCGGATCCGACTGCCAAGAGACCTAGGCAGGCCTCTCCTTCGGCTCCAAAGACTTGGAGCCGAGGTCGAACGGTCTGCCTCGATGCCACGAGTATCGACTCCTCTGGCTTCGGAGCCGATGGCTGGGGCATCGAGGCGGGTCACCTTCGCGGCTCCACTGCTCTCGGAGCCGACAAGGGTCGCCGCTCAGACACTTCCTCCTCGGCGCGAAGTCTACCTCGGCACCGATGGAATCTGCTGTGAGTATTCCTCGGCGCCGATTCTCATCGAGTCGCCTCGAGCCGGTCCCCTAGTCCCTTGGGGCCGAGGGAGGTCTTCTCGAACCCGTTCTGTTTCCTCTCGGTCTTGAGAATGTCGGATTCTGATATAGACAGGGTGCTCCAAAGACTGTTCCAGTCCCCAGTCTTCCAAAAATTTGTTTGGTTCCGACCCAGTTGGCTTGAGCCGATGACCATGACCCACCCATTGCCATTCCTCCTCCGACTGCTTCGGCTCCGGAGCAGGTGCTCTTGGAGCCGGTGGAGATCTCAGGGTCGGCTCCGACCCTTACTCCAACCCGGGCCTCGGGTCCGAGTTTGGTACGTGGACTTCTTCGGCTGGACCCGAGGGTGATGTTTGGGACCTATGCTTTCGGTTCCGAGCCTCCCTCTCGGTGCTTGCTGCGGGACTTCCGTCTACTATCATGGCTCCGGAGACCGGACACTCCCAGGATTCTGGGGTCCGGCTTTCAGGGCCATGAGGAGTGCCTTGGCCAAGTCTCTTGACCATCTCTCCGGTTTACCAGCACCTTCCCTGGGCGTGGAGACTGGGTCTTTGGCAGTTCCCTGTCCGTAGCCAGCGGAGCCCGAGGCCTGAGGTTACCCCAGTGGGGTTCCCCTCCTCCTGAGGGTTCTTCGGAGTTGTCTTCAGAGGAACCCCAAGGAAGAGATCGTGCAAGAGGAAGCACGTGGACTCCCGAGTCTATTACATCGGACACTGATATGGATGATGCGGAGGGGTCCCAGTCGTCCTCGGATGATGTCTCATTTGCAGACATCTTAGAGATCCTCAAACAACGAGGCGGCTGGATATCCAAACCCCCTCTGCTGACGAATCAGTGCTCCTCAAGGCCTTTGGGGCTCAGCCCTCCGCCTCCTGGGTGTCTCCGCCTTCGACGAGCTTCTGGATTTAGTTTGTCGAAGGCGTGGAACATCCAGATACCGTGGAACCAGTCCCTTCTCGTCCAAATAAATTCTTATCTGCTCCCCCCGAGAAGGAGTTCCTTACTAAAGGCGTGGCTGTAGATGCCATGGTGGTGGCATCTGCTACACAACAGGACGTGGCAGAGGCTTCAACGTCTATCCATCCTCCTAATAAGGAGTCTAGGAGTATGGATAGGTATGGGAAGCGCACCCTGACTTCAGCGGCCTTTACCTTAAGGTCTCTGAACTATTTGGCACATTTTACAAGGCTTCAGAGGGATCTGGTCAAGGAGTTGTCAGATTTCCTCTCGGGTAACCTACCTGAGCAGCTAACCCAGTCCGTTAGCTCTCAGTTGGCTATCCTTACGTCAATTTCTAACTCGTCCATGAGGCTCATTTCCTATGCGGCCGAAGGCGGTAGAGCGGCAGGCACAGGCGTGGCTCTCGTGACAAGCCTGGCTCCGCTTGTGTCAGTTTGCGGAGGCCTTCAAGTCTTCCTTCGCCGACGCTCCCTTTGATGGGTCCTCTTTGTTTGGACCCAAGGTGAAAGACACCCTTACCCGCTGTGAGCAGGAGGGAAAAACTTTATCTGCCGTGGGTGCCGTTATTCCACTCCCTTCGGCCTTACCCCAAGGCTAAAGGAGGGAAAATGTGGTCACGAAAATCTGTCAAGTTTTTCTCCCAACAGCAGGAAGATTCCTCGACCAGAGGCAGAGGGCGGGAAATTTTTCAGGCAGACGCCGTCCCAGAGGCGGCAGAGGGCCCCGCAATTCTGGAGACCGCGAGTCCTTTCGTGGCTCTTCAGCCTCCCACACGTCATGAGGGATTGCCCGGCTGTGCTGCTCGAGCCAGTCGGGTGTCGTTTCGCCAAGCACCTAAATGCCTGGGAGTCAATCACTCAGGACAGATGGGTGCTTCGGATCATTGCCGGAGGTTACTCCATCCCATTCAAATACTCACCCCCACCGTCCAAGAGAATCCCGGACCCACCACCCAGTCAAAGGGAAATAGCAGCCGCAGAAGCTTTAAAGCTGCTAGAAAAAGGAGTCATCCAACCGGTCCCCACAGACCAGATCGGATCAGGAAATTACTCCAGGTTCTTTTTAGTGCCAAAAAAGACAGGGGACCTGAGACCAATATTGGATCTCAGCAGACTGAACCAATCCGTCACGAAATCCAAATTCCGAATGGTCACGTTGCAATCCATTCTCCCGTTGTTGGAGAAGGATGTTTGGATGTGCTCCATAGACCTCAAGGATGCCTACTATCACATACCGATACATCAGGCGTCCAGAAGGTATCTGCGCTTCAGCCTGGGAGTCAGTCATTACCAATTTTGTGCTCTGCCCTTTGGTCTCACCACAGCCCCCAGGGTGTTCACCAAGTGTTTGGCAGTAGTGACGGCTCACCTGAGAAGTCTTGGATTCCAAGTGTTTCCCTATCTCGACGACTGGCTCCTGACTGCCACCACCAGGCATCTACTAATGGACAACCTCAAAGCCACCATCTCCCTGGGGGTTTCCCTAGGGATTACATTCAATTGGTCAAAGTCTGTCTTGCTGCCCTCTCAACGCATAAAGTTTATAGGAGCAGAGATAGACTCAAGATTGATCTTGGCGTATTTCTTCCTGCCGAAAGGATCCGAACTTTACAGGGCCAAGTTCAAGCTCTAATCTCGAGATCCAAAGCCCCAGCCAGGATGGTCCTACAGGTCTTAGGCTCAATGTCTGCCACGGTTCTTTTAGTTCCTCTAGCAAGATTACACATGAGGATTCTTCAGTGGCTCTTGTCAACTCAATGGTCCTTTCAGGATCTTCCCTCAATCATCATATCATGATTACGGAAATATGCAAAGGGACCTTCGCTGGTGGCTTCAGACATCCAACTTGGATCAGGGAAAACCCTTTGTTCTCCCCCCTCCAGTGGTTACCCTGACGACGGATGCCTCCCAGATAGGGTGGGGGGGGCATTGTCTGGGCAGGCTAGTTCAGGGCTCCTGGCTTCCGGACGAAGCTCTTCTCCACATCAACGTGTTGGAGATGAGGGCTGTACTTCTGTCCCTACAGGCCTTACACAAGTTTCTTCCTCAGGGCATCATCGCCATCCACACAGACAACATGTCGGTGGTTTGGTATCTGAACAAACAAGGTGGGACCAGATCGTACCCCCTTTGCAGAGAGGCCATGAGAGTGTGGGAATGGGCGGTAGCTACCAACCGCTTCTTGGTAGCGACCCACATCCCGGGAAAGTCAAATATATTGGCGGACAAATTAAGCAGGACAATTCTCTCTCCTCACGAATGGTCTCTAAACTGCACAGTAGCAGCCCAGGTTTTCAACAGATGGGGACGCGTGCTGCGACCTATTTGCAACTCCATAAAACACCAAGTGCCAGAGGTTCTTCTCCTTGATTCCACATCAGGGAGGACCAGCCATGGATGCTCTAGCACAACCTTGGCCAACAGGGCTACTTTATGCTTTTCCCCCAATTCCACTCCTTCCAAAAGTTATTCAAAAAGCTTCTCAACTGGGGTCTTCAATGATTCTGATTGCCCCATACTGGCCTCGTCAGATATGGTTTCCTTACCTGAAAAAGCATGCAGTGGACGATCCGTGGACCTTAGACCTGATCCCGGATTTGCTAATCCATCAGTCGGGACATTGGCATCAGTCCCTTCAATCTCTAAGATTAACAGCTTGGTTCCTCCACTTCCAACTTTAGTTAGAAGGCACACACTAGACCGGAAGTTGTTCACATTTTATCTTGACCCACAAACCCACCACTAACAAATTGTACCTCAGTAAGTGGAAGAGGTTTGCTATCTGGGCTCAACTCAAGGGCTTAGACCCTATCACTGCTCCTGTCCCAGAGGTTTTGAAATTCTTAACATCCCTGTTTAATCAGGGATCTTCTGTCTCAACTATTAAAGTCCAATTAGCTGCTATATCTAAATTCCATGAATCCACGGATCCTCCTTTGATGAGCAGCAGACTATGCAAAACGTTCATTAAAGGTGCCAGTTTGTTAAGACCACCAGTTTTTCATCCTGCACCTCCGTGGGATCTTGATTTGGTGCTTCGTGCATTAACATCTCCCCTTTTGAACCGGCTGCTACATGCGAATTAAAATATCTGTCTTGGAAAACGGCATTCTTAGTGGCTATTACCTCTGCAAGAAGAGTCTCAGAGCTTCAAGCCCTGTCTATTAAACCACCGTACTTGATTTTCCACAAGGATAGAGTATCACTTAGGCCTAATCCATCCTTTGTCCCAAAAGTCTGTTCTAGTTTCTGTCTTCAACAATCTCTAGAGCTACCAGTTTTCTTTCCAAAATTCTCTAATGAAGCAGAATACACTCTCCATAAATTGGATGTTCACAGGCAATTACGCTTCTATTTAGACAGGACTCAGCAACTTCGTAAGTCAGACCAGTTGTTTGTGTCCTTCTCAGATAATAAATTGGGCCAAACCATCACAAAAGCTACAATCTCAAAATGGATCAGAGATTGCATAACTCAGGCCTACTCTTCTTAGAATAAACAACTTGCATCATCTATCAAAGCTCATTCTACCAGAGCTATGGCTACTTCTATAGCTTTTCATTCCAAGCTCGCTATATCGGAAATTTGTGCTGCTACTTGGTCTAACCGCACACTTTCATTTCCCACTACAAATTGGATGTGGCATCTAAAGGACGAGCATCATTTGGTTCCACGGTACTCAGGAGTGTTTTCCAGTGAGCCACCCAGGATTCAGGTGCTAGGGACGCTGTCCCATCATTCAGAATGTAGAGATAGGATCACATAACATCTTTTAGTTATGTACTCACCATAACTTCAGATGTTTGGGATCCATCTCTACATTCCTGATACCACCCTCCTTCCCCTGCCTTGCAGATCAGAAGAGATTGAACGGTTTTGAGCTCCACTGTTTTATCTTGTTTCATCTGACGATGTTATATAAGCAGGGTATGCATGTGTGCATGTATGCGGACAAACTAGATCTGGGGGACTGGTGGTGGTGCATCCTGGGATATAGTAAGCTCAGCCAATAAGAGACTTCGCTCTTTGGCATAAGCGTGCCGAGTCGGAGCCGAGGGATCGGCTCCGAACCCATCATTCAGAATGTAGGCGAGATGGATCCCAAACATCTGAAGTTATGGTGAGTACATAACTAAAAGTTTTTTTCCACTCAGAATTCTTGATTAAGACTCAGTAGAAAGCATGTTACCTGAATTTCCCTATCAATGATTCTCTTTTTCTGAGACTATTTTCAGAATGTGCAAGTGTATTCAGGGGGAAGGCACCAAGGCTTCTCAGTCCCCCAGAAAATACTATCATCTGTTGCAGAAGTAATTTCCAGAACCTTTACCCATTTCTCCAGTTCTTTCTGCTCTGGAGGAAGTTTCTCACTGCCTGCATTTTTCCTGATGTTAATGTATAAAGTTACTCAGTCTTAAGTTTTTATACACTCTTGCCAAACATGACCCAGCCGCTATAGCTTTAGCTAATCCAGCTGCTACCAAACATTTTAATTGTAATCCTTCTTTCCACAAGGGTGGTAAAGCAATTTTTAAGTTTGGGGAAAAGTGTTTGTTTCTGCAACTTTTTAATAATTGAGTTGTCAGGCTCATATCTTAAAGTTTATTGTGACTAACTGAAAATATGAGAAATGTTTTACTGCATTTTCTCCCTGTGAAGACAAAGTCTGCTTTGTGTGGTTTGGTTTCTTTTATTTTTAGGTCACTAGTCATTTAAAGTGTGTTTATGATTGTATATAGTACATCCAGTGAAGCTGCCAGTGGTATTGTGTTGAGGAAGATGTTCTTCGTGTTTCACTGTTGCAGTCATCACATTTGGGTTATCTGCTTGCGGTAGCCTTCAGTCGGCCTGATTAACAAAGTCTTGGGTCCTGCGTTGGTTGCTGTCTCTTCTTCCATGTCGTCAGGGGTATAAAACATGCAGCCGACGCCATTACACCAGTCTTTCTTGCCGTGCGGTGCCCAAAGCAGAAGCAGTTCGCAAGTGCCAGTCGACCGACTCCTGAAATTTTTATTTTAGAGTTTCAGAACCGAAGTCTTCAACTAAAAGCTAAGTACCCCATTGGGGAAACTTTTTCTTGCTCTAAACCAGTGTCAGTAAAAGTAAATAATTGCATTTCTTGTGGAAAGCAAATACCTCATAAAGATTTTAATTTGTACTGTATTCCTTGCCTAGGCCCTGACCACGGCATCCTCGCTGTTAGTTTTGTGCCTTATTTAAACCAAGAACTATCTGTCGTTGGAATATTTTCGCTTCTAAATATTTTGGTGCTCCGCTCAATTATCCTGATATATCTTCGGTAAGCCATCCGACTACCGACATTCCGAAAAAACGCAAAGATAAAGACAGGGACAGGCTGCCTAGTTCCAAAACTGCCGGCGACGCTTCTCCTAAGTACTCAGTGAGGCGCTTTCGCAGCCCCTGATACCCGCTACTTCAGATTTGCAGGCCTCTGCTGAGACCCATTCAGAGTCCGGTATGCTGCGAGATGCTTCAACTGTGGAACCTGCGGATGTCTCTACACTGGATGGGTTCAGAGCCGCTGTGCAAGCACCGGCTTCTGAGGGTGTATTCAGGCCTACTGACTTGCATATTAAACCAATGCCATCTTCTTCTTCTTCTTCAAGGCGTAAAACTCGAATCATGCCTAGAAAACTGACACCCAGACCACATGGTCAGGCCTCTTTGCCTAAAAAACAAGGAAGAATGGCTGAAGACCTTATTACTTTAATCAGAGGAAGCCAACCTTCCCCTTGTAAGAGACCTAGGACTGAGTTTGCTTATGATACTTCTCACCAGGATTCTGAAATTTTTGTTTCCTCTGATGACCAGGATTTACCCTTATCTACCTATGAGGATTCTGATGCTGAGGACTCTATTCCCTCTGCTCCCCCCCCCCCCCCAAGAGGATTTCTCTTTTGGTGAAACCTTGCATACTCTCAGGGAGCATTTTCATTGGGGAAAGTCAGGATTTCTCTGATTCTAAAAAGAGGCTTAAGGATTTCTTACTCCTGCCCCAGCACAGGCCTTTAGCTATACCTCCTGTACTGGGACATTGTTGATGATGCCTTTTCTGAATCTATCTTGGCCTCTGACTCTTTACCTCCTGCTCCCAAAAAACCTGATGGATATTACAGGGTTCCTGACTCTCACAAGTTCCTTTTCAAAAATCCTACTGCGGATCCTGAAACCATTTCACAGGGACCCAAGGGCATTAAAGCTACTACTACCAAAAATCCTACCCCCTCTGATAAAGACTCCAGGGCACTGGATAGATGGGGTAAGAAGGTATACACTTCTGCAGCTTTGGCCATTAGGGCCTTGAATTGCCAGTTTCATGTGTTAAAGTATCACAAGCATATTATTGGATTGCTTAAACAGAAAATGATGTTGATTCCTGATTGTGCTGAAAATAAGATTTACAGGATTTAATGCATTCTGCTGAACAAGTTGGTAAACATACTTTGCAATGTGGCTTTGATTCACTAGAGGCATCTTGCAGGGCTGCTGTAACTGGGTCTGTACTTAGAAGACATGTTTGGCTCAAGGAGCAGTCCTTGCCAGATCATGTTAAAGCAAAATTACTGGATGCTCCCTTAAATCAGGACCGCCTGTTTGGCAAAAAGGCAGAAGACGTTCTTAAAAACATGGAGGAAAAAGCCAAATCTATGCAAACTGTTAAAGATTTTCTGCAAGTACAACCTCCAAGATTTAGTAGGCATTGGCCTTCTAAGAATTGGTCCTTTCCTGCCTCTTTCAGACCTTCTCAGTCCAAACCCAGAACCAGCAGAGCACCCAGGCTTCAGTCCCAGGGGATGCACAGGACTAAGTGTGTGTGTGTGTGTGTGTGTGGGGGGGGGCTCCACTTCCATATCGGGGAGTAATAAAACTCCCCCTATGCTAAACTGTCTCAATGACTTCTTTTTAAAACTTCCAAGCACTTCTCAACTGTCTGCCCCTTTGGGGGGAGATTGCACTTCATGCAAAGAACTGGGACTCGTTACCCAGGACAAATGGGTTTTAAATATAGTGTCCCAAGGATACAGATTTCACTTCCATATGTTACCAACTCCAAAAGGTTGGCCAAATGTACCTCCAAATCAGTGGGCAGAGGCGCAAAAGCAAGTACTCTCTCTCTTAAGCATAGGGGCTATTCAGTTGATACCAGAAGAGGAAAAGTGACAAGGTTTCTACTAGAGTCTTTTCCTGGTACCCAGAAAAGACAATTCATGGTGTCCTATTCTCGGCCTGTCTACTCTAAACACCTTTTTGGTGATTCCAAAATTCAAGATGCTGACTCTTCACCAGTTGCTTCCTATGCTAGGCAAACATGCCTGGTTGGCAACACTAGATTTAAAGGAAGCATACCTGCACATCCCAATCAGGGAATCTTGCAGAAGATACCTACGCTTCAAAGCAGGCTACACGCACTATCAGTTCTCTGCACTGCCCTTTGGCTTATCTACTGCACCCAGGGTATTCACAAAGTGCCTAGCTCCAGTAATTGCATTTTGCAGGCAAAGAAATATTCAAATATACCCATACCTGGACGATTGTCTAATTCAGGCAGAAAGCCAGGACATACTTTTGAAACATCTGGATTTTCTACAAAGGGTGCTAACTTGTCTGGGGTACACCATAAATGAAAAGAAATCACACCTGGTACCCTGTCAACAGATTATATTCCTGGGAGCAAGCTTGAATTCAACTTCCCAGATGCCTTTCCTCAAGCCAGAGAAACAAATTTGTTTGACAACCTACTTCAAACAAGTGGCCACAAAACTTTATCTGCAAGGCAAATATTACAAGCCTTAGGGTTCATGGCCTCCTGCATTCTTCTAATTCCATATGCAAGGCTGCATCTGAGGAAACTACAATGGTATCTAAAAAGCCTATGGTGTCAACATTCTCAGGATCTAGAAGCAATGATTCGTGTCATACCTTGCCTACGCCTAGAGTTCCTTTGATGGGCAGAGGCCTGCCACCAGAACACGGGACTACCATTCACACTACCCCCTGCCACCCAAACCCTAACAACAGATGCATCAGACTATGCATGGGGGGCTTACCTGGCAGGGAAGTGCATTCAGGGCAAATGGAACCCAAGTCAAATGCACCTGCATATCAATCAAAAAGAAATGTTAGCTGTACAGAATGCTCTGACAGCCTTCAAGGACCACACTCTTCCAGGACAATTAATGGTAAAGACGGACAACACCACTGTTATGTGGTACATAAACAAGCAGGGGGGTATGCATTCTTACCCCCTCTGCAGACTAGCCATGGCATTGTGGAACACAGCCTTGAGCTGCAAAGTGCATCTACTAGCTCAATTCCTTCCAGGAAAACTAAAGACACTGACAGATGAACTAAGCAGAAACCTCATGGACCCACACGAGTGGAAACTGGACCCAAGGATTTTCAACATGTTGACAAGCAAACGGGGGAGCCCAGATATAGACCTGTTTGCCTCCCACCAGAACTATCAATTGGACAAATTTTGCACAAGGACTCCCCACAGATAAGCTTGGAAAGTGGATGCTCTGTCCTTCAGCTAGAAAAACCTATCAGTTTATGCCTTTCCTCCTCTGCTTCTGCTCTCCAAGGTACTACTAAAGATCAAGCAAGACAAACCAAGGATGATTTTGATTGCACCAGACTGGCCACGCCAACACTGGTGTACCCCCTCTTGTGCAGTGTGTCACTGTTGGCCCCATGGCACCTGCCTCAGACTCCTACCCTGCTGTCTCAGCAGGAGAACCAGATTTTGCACCTACAGCTTCAAACACTGAACCTAGCAGCCTGGCTAATTACCTAATCTCTCCTTTACCATCCGTCAGTAAACCAGTGATGGATGTCATTTTAGAGGCAAGGAGGCCGAGCACTAGAAAATCTTATGCTGAAAAATGGAAAAGATTCTCTGCCTGGAACCAATCGCAAGGGATGAGCACAGCAGTGCCCAGTTTACCTCAGATTTTACAATACTTAACTGAGATGCTTCAAAAGGGCCTGTCTTTTTCCTCAATAAAAATCCACGCCTCAGTCATTTCAGCGCATTATAACACAGAACCTCCCCTCTTCTCTCATCCACTGCTCAAGCAGTTCCTTAGAGGGGCCAAACATTTAAGACCACCCAGGAGAGCTCCAACTCCAGCCTGGGACCTTAACTTTGTATTGGAGAAACTCACCCTTCCTCCTTTCGAGCCAGCTGCTTACTGCAAATTTAAAATTTCTTTATTGGAAAACAGCTTTCCTTTTAGCAATCACTTCAGCAAGAAGGGTATCTGAATTATAGGCCCTTATGGCAGTGGAGCCTTTCATCATCTTTCATGTGTACAGGGTGTCCCTCAGGACCAATCCCTCTTTCATGCCCAAGGTGGTATCCAGTGTGGCCCTTAATCAGTCCATTCATTTGCCAACCTTCTTTCCTAATCCACAGAACAAAGGGGAACTGATACTGCACTCCTTAGATGTGCACAGACAACTTAGATTCTACTTGGACAGGACTAAACCTCAAAGGAAATCTGAACAACTGCTGGTGGCATGTGCTGCAGGGACAGAGGGAAAGGCTATTTCAAAGCAAACCATTTCTAAATGGATAGGCCATTGCATTCATTTCTACTATAAGCACATTGCAAAACCTATCCCACAAGGGATCAGACCCCATTCAGCCAGGGCTGCATCTACCTCTACAGCCTTTCTCATAGGTGTACCTGCCAGGGACATCCTAGAAGCTGCTACCTGGAGTTCTGTACATACTTTCACCAAGCATTACCATTTGCCAATTTTCTCTAAATCCAGAGCGGGCTTTGCCACTGCAGTCTTACAGGGCCTTATAGCTGGTCCTAATGCTATCTATTTTCCTCCTCCCATCCTTAGCTTTGTGAGTCTACCCAAATGTGATGACTGCATCAGTGAAACACGAAGAACATAGTACAGTTGTGTACACTTACCATAAATGTAGATGTTCGAGTGTATTCACTGTTGCATTCCTGGTTACCCTCCCTCCAGCCCCCTGACTTCTTTTGGCTATACCTCTTCTCTCCTTTACTATGGTTAAAAGCTTTTTGGTGTATTTGCTTTTTTGTTAGAGGTATAACCTTGTATATTTATAGATTTAATTGCTTCCCATTAGGGAGGCACCTGACATTTGGGGCAAGAAAAACTGATGTAATGGCGTCGGCTGCATGTTTTATACCCCTGATGATGTGACATCACAGAAGAAGAGACAGCAACCGACGCAGGACCCAAGACTTTGTTAATCAGGCTGACTGAGGGCTACAGCAAGCAGATAACCCAAATGTGATGACTGCAACAGTAAATACACTCGAACATGTACATTTATGGTAAGTGTACACAACTGTACTTTTTCCTGGTTTCATTCTCAGAACCTCCTAGACCTAGAGGATGTAAAAATCTGCTTTTACATTCACCTTTGGATAGAGAATTTGGTCCCACTGCTGCAAAGTTCATCACAAATGTGTTGAGAAGGTGAAGCTGATATACAGGGCATCTCACAGATTTTTCTTATCCCTCCCCCTCCAAATTTTCCAGAGGCTATATTGCTCCCTTGTCCAACTGCTGCAAGAAACAAAACACAAACAGTCTCAACAGTATACTGGTAAACAGACAAAAAACAATGGTGAGGAGGCTCCCTAAAAGAAAGCAGGAATCCCACAAAACAAAGGACAGAGGGAAAAAAAAGTCAGAATGAGTATGTAAGGGGCCTTGTTCCAATTCCCACCCTTGCAGTCTCTTATCCGTTCTAGAAAGTCAGATTCTCCCTTTCTCTCTCTTTGACAACAGGTTGTTTCAGACAAATGGGTTCTGAGACTGACTCAGTTGGAAGAGATCCCTTCTTTTCAGGGAATTTTTCCACATTCCCAGACCAAACCACATCTGTTCCTTCATGTCCTACAGCGCATGGTTTATCAGGAGGGAGTAATGTAAATAATTTATTTTTCACAGTGATGAAGTGGTTTCTATTCAAGAACATTTCTGAAGCCAAAAAAAAAGAAAATGCCTGGAGAATCAGTTATGGACCTTTTTCTTAAACCAGTTTGTGATAGTGCCCAAGTTCAAGATTGCTTTCAAAACACAGTCTCTTACCCCTAATTCCCCATTTTTGATTATTTGGTAACCTTAGATTTAAAATATTCTTATTACATTCCTATCCATTAAGGCATTAGATTTTTCTTAAGGTTTTATGTGTCTGGATCTCATTATCCTTCTCTGCCGTAGCCTTTGGGTTATCCACTGCCCCCAAGACTGTTCACAAAGTGTTTAGCTCTAGTTGTACCACATTGCAGGCTACATGGTATCCACATTTTCCATATTAGATGACCTGCTTATCTATGCAGACTCTTTTTCAAAGTGTCAGGAATCTCTCTCTCTTTTCCCTGAGAGGTCTCATATGCAGGCTGACATTCCAAGAGAATCTCAGTACAAAGAGCTTTTCTTCCACAGGAAAAATAAGTCTATATTTAGATCTATTCCAGGGTTTTTCCCCTGATCCCTCTGGTTATACACATACAGCCACTATGGACTGGGGGTTAGCAATGTCTTCTGCAACTGTTGGGGTCCCCTTAATGGGCAGGGGAGGGAATACCTTAGAATTCTGAGTCTCCTGGACTCTATGATTCTCATGATACCCCTTTTCAAGACTCTACATGAGAAAGATACAATGGCATGTGAAGTCCATTTAGTCCCAGCACCAGCACCCATTATCTTTTCAGATTCCAGTTCTGGGATGTGTGAGAAGAGAAATCACTTGGTGAAGACATCAAGTACCCTGAATCCAGGTTTCTCCCCTCCTGCTCTGAAACAACCAGTCACCACAGTTATATTGCACTTTGCTAGGGGAATAAAAGTGCAAGGTGTCTGGGACAACAAACACGAGACACAAGCACATAAATGTAAGGGAGGACAACAAAGACAGACGCAAGCACATAAATGTGAAGAAGTTTACCATTATCAAGGCACTCAACTCTGTAAATCACCTTTGGTCCCCAGCACCACTTCAAGTTGTTAGGGACACTACCACAGTGATGTGGTACATAAAAAAGCAAGGGAGGACCAGATCTTTCTTACCTACTTTGCAGACTAGACATGTTATCATGGGATACAACTTTACAGCAGATTCTCACTTTACTTCCTACATTCGGTCAGAGCAAAATTATGTGGCAGACAAAGCTGGGCAGGACAAAGGCAGACCTACATGAATGGAAACAAGATCTGATCCATTTGTGGGGAGTTCCTCAAGTAGGCCTTATTTGCCTTCCCAATGAACAATCAGCTGGCAAAAGTCTGCTCCAAGACATCATGCAAGAAGGCATGGAAGAGAGATGCCTTTTCCTTTCCTTGGACAAGAATATTCATGTATGTTTTCTACCTTTTCTGATATTCAAGGTAATTCTGAAGACTCAGAAGAAATCCCACAAGGTCATTGTAGTGACTTCCTTCTGACCCAGACAACGGTGTTTATTCCTTCTTTTGGAATTGGCCAGAGGCAATTATGAACTTGTTTACTGAGGATGTGCAGCAGGTATTAATGTGGGCAAGAAAGTCCTTTGCTAGAAAATTATATATTAGTAAAAGGAAAATGTTTTGTAGTTGGTGCTAAAAACATAACCTGAACCCATTCAGAGTAGTGTTTCACTTGTTTTACAATATTTGTGTGAGTTGCTTTAATATTTGCCTGTTTTACTCCTCTGCCAAAGTTCATTTGTTTGCCATTTCAGCATCTCTGCCTATGGATCCCCCTTTTTCAAGGCATTCCCATGTCAACATATTTTTTAAAGGTTTTTTTGCATAGAAGACCAAGAAAACCAGCGGCTCTTCCCTGGAACATTAATTTTGTGTTAGAGAAGCTAACACTTGCTCCATTTGAACCAGCTCATCTGGCTGATTTGAGGCTCTTAAGATGGATCTGTTATTCTACCATCTTTATTAGTTCATAAGCACATTGTTTTAAACCCCTAATGTTGGTCCTTTGTCTTGTTTTTCATTTTGTTTTAACTCATCTAAAATGGTGTTGAGACATGGGGGGAGGATGTGAGAATTCTGCAGAATGTCCTGATTATTTTAATGAATGCTAATGCAAACTCTGTTATTCTAATATCTTTCTACGTTTATCATAATAAAGTTTGCAACTATCCCTGATGTTACACCTTTGGTCTGCAGTTATTTTCAGCTTTGGAATTATGCTGAGAGGTTAAGAGTTTGGTAGGGGCTATGAGAATGTTGCACAATGTCTTTGTGTACTCTGTGTGACTGGCTACCTTGATGCAGTACAGGGTCTTGTCATAATGTAACATGGTATTAAATGCCAGTCAATGTGTCTGTGTACCTCTGTGCATGCTACCTTGCTGTGGTACAGGTATCTGTCATCCTGTAACATTGGTACTAAATGCCAGTCAGTGTCTGTACCCTGACACTTCAAGTTTTTTAATGGTCAGACTGTAGTAACACTATACAGTGATCGTTAAATGGTGCTGAATGAGCTTGACAGGGAAAGGGGCATGACGACAATGTGGTCACACTTTATATTCTACTGGGCAGAGCCCCCATCTTGAAACTTGCTGGGAGGCCCCCAAAATGCTAGAGCAGGCCCTGGACTTCCAATGTTCAGTAGTAACTATAGGTGTAACATTAAGGACTCCCCCAGATGGTTCTTTTATTGTGAATATCTTCTCCACCAGTCATATGGTGACAGAATAAGCAGGCTACCTGAATGTCTTCCTGAATATGTGTGTATTTTTCCCCCTGCATGACAAGTTTGATTTTGAGTCTTGTTTTTGCCAGTTCATATTCTCTTAAATGATCCAGTCAATTAATTTCAAAAACAGCAGGAATGGAATGCCGCAGCACCTTTAAGACTCCTCCCAGATTAAAAAAATCTTGTAGTTTCATACGTTTTCAACAGTTTTGGTACTGTTGTTCAGCTTTTGATTAAAATATTTTAATTGGTTCTTCTGTTGGGTTCGATCTTTGCAATTTTTTCTTTTGCAGACAGTTTCTGTGGCGGTAGACTAATTATTTGGCTTGTTCCTTGTCATGGCAACAGCCAGCAGATTCTAAAGCTTCAGGGTACCTTCCATGCACTCAAACCATTAGGTGGCTCGAGTTGAGCTGCCTAAAAAACAGGTTTGATTGCCAAGCCCTTTTGCTAATAGAGCACTCCTCTGCAGGCTTTGGAGGGTTGACATTTAGCTGGCGCTGTTCCTTGCTGTACAAAAGTTCTTTTTGGGGAAAAAAAATCCACATTTTAAATTTATAATTAAAATGTCCTTTCCTGGTTCAGAAAGTTTTCATCTAGGAGTCTGCATTTTAAGGGACTGTCATGAGACTTAGCTGTACTTTTAAATGGGAGCACACTTTTTTCTGTCAGTTTTAAAGTTGATCTGATGATGTCCTTTTCATTCATCCTCGCATATGGGTCTAGGATTCGATCCTCTGATCCAATTTGGCCGCATTCTACAAGATTTCGGATCTAAGCCTCTCGCTCATCCATCTACCCATGGTGCTCCAGTCATCCCCAACCCCTCTCAGATTTTGTTTGCCACCATAGCCGTCAGATGGACAGTCCAAGCTCTCCAGAAAGAATGTCTTTATTGAAATAATTTTGCAAATTGTATATCCTTTTTTTGAGAGTACATTTTCTTGTTTAGTGTTCCTTACTCCTCCCTCAGCTTTTTCACTGGCGTTAGGGATTTTTCCCCCCTTTTTAAACCATTTCTATATCCCCTATGTGCTTGAGTGTGGTATTTCTATAGGGAAGCATACAAGCTTAGTTTTTTGATAGTAGTTTCTATTTATATCATTAAGGTAGTTTGATATTCATATAGTTAAAATAGCTTAAAGTTTAATAGCGTGGTGTTTTTTTGTGTTGACAAGTTTACTTTACAAAGTTTCGGGCTTACCAGTACTTTTCTAATATGGTTAAGCTGTTAGTTGTTAAGTACCAGTGTTGGACAAGCCTGAGAGACTGGATTTAAAAAGTGCACTTCTTGTGGACATAAGATGCCCAATTCTGATGTCCACAAGAAGTGGGTATATTGCTTAGGAGCAGCCCACTTGGACACTTGCTCCATTTGTGCTACTTTCAATCTGAGAGTCCTCTTGGACCACCAAAATAAGCTTTTTACCTCTTGGCGTTCAGACCCCCTGAAAACAGTCTCCGACAGTCTTGGAGCCAAGAAAAAGGCATCGGAAGACAGTGTTAGCTTCTTACTAGAGCTTCGGATCACACCCCTTTGGATCTGGTATTTATCAGGCCTACCACGGATTCTATATCTTCCTTGGATCCGACAGTCTCTGCTCCAACCACTAGTTCTCCAGTACTGTGTCTCGAATCGTAGCACTTCTGATCTGATGACCAGAGGCCGCACTACTGATATAATTTTCAGATCAATGTCACCAGCTCTATCTGCTCAAATATTCCAGACTCCATCAAAGCACTCCAGACCACCTTCATCTGCCTCGTTTGTCTTCTTGGAGTTACTCAGAAGCAGACATGGACAGGACGATGCAGAGATTCTTAAGGGCCCAAATCCCGATGGGTGGTCATACCAGCTCAGTTTCCTACTGGATCAGTGAGCTCAGCAGCCAAAGAGATCCTCAACGTTGGATCCCCTGGATCCTAGATCTCTGAGAGGCTCTGTCTGATCCGAGGAAGCTCCCTTCCTCTGATCTGGCCGTGTGCCTGACAAGCGCTGTTTCATTGTCTTCAGATTAGAGTGGGTCTCTGATCTGAGAAGTTTGCTCTGGGTCCAGGGAGACGGGGTCAGATCCTATATTATCAGATCTGTCCCTTCCCCTGGGTGCCTTGGCCCTGGACAGCTTGGATCTGATTTTCTCTGGTTGGTGCAGATCAGAAGCTGCCCCGACTTCCCTTCCGTGGTTGCTTCAGCTGGGGGGGGGGTCCCCAGATCTATCTGCCTTTTGTGTGATAGAAAGCCCTGTCCTCTCTAATCTTGGATCTTAACCCCCCCCCCCCACGGCCAATTCTCTCTCTGCTGCTGCTGGTCAGCCAGTCCCAGGAGGCTTCCACACATGTTTCCCACAGGAATTCCCCACTTCTTCCGACACCTCCGTGGAGCAGCCCACAGAGGCGGTACCTAGGAAGAAGACATGCAAGAGGAGGCACATGGAGTCCCTCATGGAGGACACTGACTTTGAGGATGAAGGATCCCCCAGATCGCCACCTGACAGTAGTTCACAGACATCATGGAAATCCTTAGAATATAGGTGGCTAGTCTTCCCAAACCCCTCTGAAGAGTCAGTGTTGCTGGAGGCTTTCTCATTTATGTCTTGGGTGACCCCCCCACGGATGAACTTATCAACCTAGTTTCCCACTAGGCTTGGAAGGAACCGGCCACTGTTGAACCTGTCCCCAAGCATCCAGATAAGTTTCTGTCCCCTCCTGATCAACTTCATTGGAGTAAGGGCATTCCTGTTGATGCTGTGGTTGTGGCAGTGGCTAGATGAAGGGGCTAGCGAAACAAAAGTCCCACTGTCCATCCACCGAACAGCGAGTCCAGAGCGATGGACTGATTTGGAAAGCACATTTACACCTTGGCTACTTTTGCGCTGAAGTCATTAAATCACCTGCCACATTTTTCTCCTTTGCAGAGAGATTTGATTAAAGAGCTTTCAAATTCTCTCGCTGAGTCCATGTCTGCAGAGGACTTCCAGAAAGTTTCTCTTCATCTGGCCACTCTTCTGTCACCAATTCGTAGATGAGGATAATTTCCCACACAGCAGAAGGCACCTCTTGTGCAGTCAGCTAAGGCATAGCCGTTAGGCTACATGCCTGGATGTGGCTTTGCAATTTCACGGAAGCCTTTAAGATGTCTTTCATGAACGCCCCATTTGATGGATTCTCTTTGTTCGGGGCATCAGTCAGAGACTCTTACCCTCAGCGAGCAGGAAGGAAAGACCCCTGTCTGCTGTGGGAATCAAGTTTTCTACCCCTCAGCGAATGTTTTCTAGCAATCAATAAGGTGGTAAGAAAATGTGGTTTCAAAAATCTCATTAACCTTTTCAAGAATCATGGGGAATTCTTCCAGGGGGCAAGGGGGGGTCTGTAGAACTAGGGCTTTAGGAATTCCCTTTCCAACAAGCCCTATCAGCACTCCTGGAGCGCTGCCGGACTGTTTGTCTCTGGAGGCAGTCGGGGGTTGTCTTTCCCTGCACCTAGATGCCTGGACAGATCTTACAAACAGTGACTGTGTGCTAAGCATAATATCCAGAGGTTATTACATTCCCTTTTACCTTTCACCTCCAGGGCCAAGGAGGACACTCCCTAATGTTGCACCCAGTCAGAGGGGTATGCAGCTCAGTCACCCAAGACATCCCCACTAAACAGTTAGGATTCAGAACTTAAGCCTGCTTCTTTTTGGTGCCAAAGAAAATAGGGGACCTAAGACCAATTTTGGATCAATCTGAATCATTATGTAAAGATGTCAAAGTTCCGAATGTTTATGGTCCAGTCCATCCTGCCTATTCTGCACAAGGATGATTTGATGTGCTTTATAGATCTCCAGGAACGTTCTGTCACATCAAAATAGACAGGTGCTCCAGGAGACACCTGCGCTTTCAGCTGGTAGCCAATCACTACTAATTCAGAGTGCTGGCATTTGGGCTCACCACATTTCCCTGGGTGTTTACTAAATGCATGGCAGTGGTAGCAGCTCACCTGAGGCTCAAAGGATTCCAGGTGTTTCCCTGTCTAGACGATTGGCTCCTTACTCCTCCAACCAGGCATCGACTGATGCAAGCCAGGGATTATTTACTTCAGATCTTCAAATCCCTAGGAATTGCAGTAAGTCTTGCAAAATCCAAACTGGCTCCTGCACAGAATCTGGAGTTTATAGGAGCTTAGCTGAATACCTTAACACTAAGTGGCTTCACTACCTCCTCACCGAATCATATCCTTAAGAAATCAGGTGCAAAACCTACTATCCTTACTCCCCACCCTCACGAGATTGGTGTTACGGACTCTTGGATCAATGTCAGCTGCTGTTATTCTAGTCCTTCTAGCAAGATTATTCATGGACCTTGGCAGTACAGTGGTCTATTCTTTATCTGGGCAGACCATTCATCCCCCCCCCACCACCACCACCACCAAATAACCACGGTGACCATGGATGCTTCCCATTTCAGGTAGGGGGGACATTTCAAGGGAAAGATGGTCTAAGGCACGTGGTCCCCCTCAGAGACCTATTTGCATATCAGTGTCCTCAAGATGAGAGCAGTCCTACTAACATTGCAAGCTTTTCAGGATATTCTCCCTCATGGGACTTATTGCTATTCATAAGGACCACATATCAGTAGTCTGGTACATCAACAAACAAGGAGGAACTCATTCCTACCCGCTATGCATAGAGACCATGAAGGTCTGGGATTGGGCTATATCTTCAGACTGCTTTTTACTTGCAACACACATACCAGGGAAAACCAGGGTACTAGCAGACAGACTCAGCAGGTCCATTCTGATTCCTCATGAGTGGTCCTGTAATCAGTCAGTAGTGAACAGAATTTTCAGCTGTTGGTGCCAACCTGTCTGCAACCTTTGCACATCTCCCTCAGCAACAAATGCAGCGAGTACTTCGCACTGATCCCCCCTCAGGGGGAGTCACTGAGGGATGCTGTGGTTCACAGTTGGCTCACGAGTCTCCTCTTTGCTTATCCCCCTCTCCCCTTGGTCCCAAAGTTTCTGCGGAAAACAAGCAGGATGAAGAGCTCAGTCATCCTCATTGCCCCCTTCTGGCCTAGACAGGTGTTCTTCCCCTTCCTATGGTCTCCACTCAGATATCTTGCATGGGTACTGGAGCCCACTCAAGTCTTCCTATCTCACTCATCAGAATCCCATCATCCCATTCTCCACACTCTCAAACTGACTGCATGTTTTTTTCAGTTCCAGTGATAGTAAGACAGTCCAGGCTTGCTTCCCCAGTCCGCAATATTGTTTTGGCTTTCCACAAGGCTTCCACTAAGAAGTTTACAAAAGTAAGTGGAAAAGATTCTCTATCTAAAGAGAACATTGACCCTTTTTCAGTGCCCGCTTCAGCCATCCTTCTTTTCCTCAGTAATCTTTTCAAAAAATAGGGAAAAAAAGGAGCTAGTTTTCTACCATTAAACTTCAGCTAGCTGCAGTTTCCAATTTTCATGCAGGAAATTAGTCTTTTTTTCTTGACAACTTCTAGGTTATATAAAGCTTTCATGAAAGGAAGTTTTCTTCTTAGACCTCCCATAAAAGATCTTTCTCCCCCTTGGGACCTCACATCAGTCCAGGGGTTGACTCAGAACCCATTTGAACCTACAAACAATTGTGATATGAAACATCTGGCTTGGAAAACAATCCTTTTGTTAGCCATTACTGCACTGAAAAGAATTTTGAAGTTACTGGCCTTATCAGTGAAAGCCCCCTTACATTCTCTTCCATAAAGATAGAGTATCCTTATTAACCAATCCTTTTATGCTTAAAGTTGCAACAGAGTCTAATATTAACCAGTCCATACAACTGCAAGTGTTCTTTCCATCCAAATTTTTCAAATAAGGGCAAGCACAAGCTGCACCTCTTTGATGTTTATAGACAATTATGCTTCTTTTTCCACAAACCAAAACAGTACAGGAAATCTGATCAGTTTTTTTGTATCCTTGTCTCCTAACCACTTAGGTAAAGCGGGTTCCTATCACGTAGTCGAACTTTTACAAGTTCGAACCACATATGGTCGAGACCATACGTTCGAATTTGTAAAAGTTTGAGCATTTGAATGGAAATCTCCATTAGCGGAGGTTTCCATTCACTTCAATGTGGTGCGATCTCAGAGTTGGTATATTTAAGTAGCGGGGGGGGGGGTGCAGGGAGGCTTGCCCCACCCTGCTTACAACACTTTATTTTTTTTTATTTTTTATTTTTTTATGTAGTCGAAGTTCTGCAACTTTGAACATAATGGTTCGGCCATTAGGTATTCGGAGTTCCAGAACTTCGGCTGTCTGATATAGACCCTGGTAAAGCAGTTTCCAAAATTACTCTCACCATATTGATTATGGATTGTATTCTGATTTATTCAAAAAAAGATTTAGAATTGCCTCGTTCCCCTAGAGCTTGTTGTACTAGGTCTATGGACACTTCACCTGCCTTTTCTTTTAGAGCTTCAGTTGATGACATTTGCAGTACAGCCACTTGTTCAAAGACTCGTACTTTTGTTACCCATTACAAATTAGACATCTCTAGAAACAGAGCTTCCTTTGGTTCATCAGTGCTGTATCATATCCTTCCAAAAGGTCCACCTGAGAGTTACATAGCTGGCAACTCTAACCCATATATGAACAAGAATGAAAAGGAGAACATCAGATTTCAAAGTTATGTTCTTACCATAACTTGGCATCTGTGTTATCCATTTTCATTCTTCATCACCTTCCTTCCCAACCTTTCCCCAGCCTATTACTCCGGACTCCTAGATGTTATAGGAACCCTCAGGTTCCTAGTTTGATCTTCATCTAAATTTATTTTGTCTGGGATATGGTGATCATGATCAACCTATCACAATAGGGCAACAAATTCGATCTGAGGTGTTGGGGATGGACTGAAGCATTGTGGGTAGAGGGAGGAGTATGAGGCTTGGATCTGAAATCTTGTAGAAGTTGGCCGAATCGGATCTGGGGAATGGATCCTAGACCCATATGCAAGGAGGAGTGACAATGGACAACAGAGATGCCAAGTTATGGTACGTATAGTAAAAGTAGTTGAAAACCATTTGTTTCTGTGAAGAAACTGATGATCTTGCTTTGGGGGGCTGACGGAGTGTATTAAAGTGCTTTTTACTGTGTTTGTATTACGGAAAAATGGCCTTTTATAGTTTTTAATTTTTTCTGGCTTATGCTGCTTATTTTGCCTGGGAAGAGGCACCATTTTCGGCTTGGCCACGGAACAAACTACTGGTCCCATGGTAGATTCTTCACCCAGCCATAAAAAGAAAAAGTTAAGTAAACAGCCTTTGCCACCACAGCCTTTGCCACCCACATGTGGGTGACTCAGCTGTGGCCAAAGTTGTTTCTAATCACTCATCTTTTACCCTGGATCTGCCTGATGTGGCACCCACAGCCAGTATTGTCCAGGTGTTAGCCATGTCCTCTGCAGCTGTTGAGGGTTCCCTCTGTGGGAAAGGGAGAACCACTCTTGTGAGTCCTAGGAGAGGGAGCAGGTAAGTCTTCCCTGTTTAATCAGAATGTTGTGCCCCTCCCTGGTGAAGCTGCTATTAACAACCCTGTTTGCCCCATTTTTCCTGTCAAAAAAGAAGTAGAAGGCTAAACTTGTATCTGTTCCTGCTGAAATTCCCCTGATAGGAGTCTTACTAGATCTGGTATAGGGTCTGATTCAGGCTACTGATCCTTCTTATAAGGTAGTTTCTGGTAAAAGAAAAAGGGATGCCTCTTTTCCCTGAAGAGTTTCAAGATTCTGAATCTGGTCAGGAAGACAAAGGGAGAGATGCAGGGTTTTCTCCTCATATTTCTGGTTAAAATTCAGAGGAGAGCACAGTATCTGATTCTCACTGTGGGGATTTCTCTTTCTCTGAGACTGTTTCTAGAATTTGCTAGTGTTCTCAGTGGAAGAAAAACAAGGTTTCTCAGTACCTAATAAAACACTGTGGGCAGTTACTCCGCCTTCACCCACTCCCCCAGTGTTGTCCGCATTAGCGGATGTTTGTTACTGCCTGCAGATTTCTTAATAGTCAGCCTGCTGCACCTAAAGAGACAGATAAATTGTGTAAAGTTCCGTAGTCTTTTAAGTTACACATGTATCCTAAACTTGACCCAGCAGTTATAAGTTATAACTTTAGTTAATCCTAGTGTTGCTAAACATTTAATTCCAATCCTACATTTTCTGACAAGAGTTGGGAAATAATCCATAATTCTAGGGGGGTGTATGTTTCTGCAACTTTGATTTTCAGATTTTTGAATTGCCAGGCTTGTATGTTAGTTTAGTCTGACTAATTTTGAAGGTATAAGGAATGTTTATGTGCAGTTTCTTGTGAGGAAAATCTGCTTTAAATTGTTTAGATTCTTCCATGTCACAGGTCACAACTCACTGTATAAAGTGCATGCATGCGACAGATACTTCCAGGGCTATAGCCACAGGTACTGTTTGGAGGAGCTTTGCCTGGCTGCATTCTCATAACCTCCCAGATGACGTGAAAATTGTATTTTAAATTTCCCTTTGGATAGAAATTGTTTTTGGTCCTGCAGTGGTTATCAAAAAGTGAGATGAGAGGGGTAAGCTGTTACTGGTGCGCTCTCAGATTTTTCAGACCTCATTTTCCAAGGGATTCTGTAATACCGTGTCCAGTTTTGGCAAGAAACAAAATAAAAGTCTCAGCAAATTGCTGGTAAACAGATGTTTAAGAAGCAGTGGCAATGGGGTTCCAAAAAGAAGACAGGAACTCCCCAAAACAAAGGAGAGTCCAACAATTTAGCATTCCTTTTTTAAAGGAACCATGCCCCCCCACCCCGCCTGTCCCTCTTTCCTCCTACAAAGTCTGAATATCCACTTCTCTCTTTGGTAGCAGTTTCAGACAAATGGGTTCTGAATGTCATTCATCAAGGTTTACTGATGGCAGTGAAAGGAAGTTCCTCTTTTCCAAGGGGTAATTTCTCATCCACCAGACTAGACTCCTTATTTCAGCAGCTACCAACACACACAAAAATTTTAGAATCTCAGCGCCTTGGTCAAAACCTTCAAAGGTACTCTTTGAAGGTTTTTACCGAGGCACTGAGATTCTAATAAATTTGTGTGTGTTGGTAGCTGCCGGTTGTTTTTTCTTCTTTTGGGATTTGCCTTGTAGTTATTTTAGACTCCTTATTTCCCCTGTCCTCCAACATATGATGTCTTGGGGAGTCTCAAAGTCAGTTCCTCGTTCTTAGTTTGTGAAATGTTTTTATTCAAGGATATTTAGCGTCAAAGAAAAAAATGCTTGGAGACCAGTTCTTTCCTTCTTAAACCAATTTGTGATAGTGCTCAAGTTCAAAATGCTGTCACTTCACGTGTTATCTCCTCTTCCTCTTTGAAGTTTTCTGGTAATGCTAGATTTAAAAGATGCTTATTGTCATTTCCCTATTAATCCAGATTTCAGGCATTTCTTAAGGTTTTGTGTATGTAGATCTTATCAGTTCTGTACCTTACTCTGTGGACTATCCACTGCACCAAGACTGTTCACAATGTGTCTAACTCCAGTCATAGCTCATTGCAGGCTACAGGGTGTCCACATTTTTCAATATTTAGAGGACTTGTTTATCTTTGAAAAGTGTTTTACAAAGTGTCGAATCACTTACTTGTGTGAGAGATATCTTGCACCAGCTGTGATTCTAAGAGAACTTTCAAATTTTTTTTGACTCCATCATCCAGGATTGTGGTGTCTCCTAGGCATCTCAGTCCAAAGAGCTATTTTGCCACAGGAAAAATGTGTCTATATCTGGATCTATTTCTAGGGTTTTCTTCTCAGACTTGATTCTCTGCAGGATAATACCTCAGAGTTTTGGTTCTCACAGCATCCATGATTCTTATGATACCCCTGGCAAGACTCCACAAGAGAAAGATATAATGGTATCTGAAGTCTCTTCAGTCCCAACACCAACACCCATTGTCTTTTCAAATCCCAGTTCTGGGATATATCAGAAGAGAAATTTATTTATTTATTTATTTTATTTTACATTTGTTGACTGGGATAGTCTGACTGGATTCATGTCCATTTTCAGTGGAGGCCCAGGGAGAAAAGCTCCAAGGTAAGCAGATACAATAAAAACATATTGCAAATATGATGTAGACAAATCTCTAAACAGAAATAAAAATCTCTTAGTGGAGACAGCAGATGTCTCTAAATCCAGGTCTTCCCTTCTCCCCCACTCCTGGCTGAAAAGAAGGTAGTCAGCACAGACGCCTCATGCTTTGATTGGGGAGCAGTCTCAGGAGGGATAAAAGTGCTAGGTGTTTGGGACACAAAGGACGGATGCAAGCACATAAATATAAAAGAGATGCTTGCTCTAATCAAGGCACTCACCTTTCTGAATCACGTTTGGTCATCTGGACCTCTTCAAATTGTTACAGACAATATCCAGTCATGTGGTATATCAGCAAGGAAAGGGGATCCAAGTCTTGTCCCTGTTTGCAGACCAGCCATGGTAGCATGAGATATAGCTTTATAGCACAGTCTCATTCTATAAGCATCCAGGATCATTGGGTTGATTCCCTTTTGGCCCAGACAGCATTTGTTCTCCTTTCCTTTGGAAATGGCCAGGGCAGTTACCTACCACAAGCTGCCTCAAAGTATGGACCTACTCACAGAAGAACAAGAATGTTTGATGCACCCTGACCCAGTCAGCTTCAGCTGACTTGCCTGAATGTGTTAATTTCCTTTAGGCACCTGATCACTGAGGACATGCAGTAGACATTAATGGAGGCAGGAAAGTGTATTACTAGAAAAACACATATTAGCAAATGGAAAAGGTCTTCTAGTTGGTGCCAGCAACATAAGCAGCACCCTTTCAAGGCTAGTGTTGCTCTGGTTTTACAGTGTTTGTGTGAGCTTCTGTCCTGTAGTCCTTTCTTACTTCACCATCCAGATTCTTTTGGTAGCCAATTCAGCATGTCTGCCCATGGATCCCGGTCTTTTACTGCATTCTCACATGAAAATGTTTTTGAAAAGGGTTTTGCACAAGAAACCTCCAAAAAACGGCTTCTGCTTGGGGTCATATTTTTGTGTTAAAGATGGTAACACTTCATGCATTGAACTAGCTCATCAGGCTGACTTGAAATTCTTAACAAGGAAAACTGTTTTACTGATTCCTCCAACCTCTGCAAGAAGAGTATCTTGAGTTGCAGGCTTTTATGGTGAGTCAACCCTATGTCGTTTTCCACAGATATAGGGTTTCTTTGAGAGCTAATCCTTATTTTATGCCTAAACTGGTATCAGAATTTACTTTGTCAAGCTACATCTCCGTTATTTTTTTCCTGGACCCAGAAATGAGGGAGAAAGGATACTCCATACGTTGGATATCAACAGATAACCCTGGTACTATCTTGATAGAACAAAATCTTTCAGATCTTCCGATCAGTTGTTCATTTTTCATGAAGGTAATAAAAAGGGGCAACCTGTGTTTAAACAGGCTATTTCCAAGTTGTTGTCTCAGGCTATTAACATTTTGTTATTCTCACCACTGTTCAGTGCAGAGTCAAGCTCATTTTACCAGGCCTTGGCTTCACTATGATGATTTGGAAAGGATTGGATTTTTGATGTATTCTAGAAGTATAACATCTAAAAGAAACCTCCTGCATGAAGGCAAATGCACGATTCAGAACAACAACAATTAAACAAAAAAGGTTGAGCCAGCATACTGTGACCTGAAAATAACTTTTATTGTTATTGAACCATAAAAAACAACAAATAACCAGACCGGTTTCGGCCGGACAATATCACAGCCTTCATCAGTGTAAAACAAATCGATCAAGTGTTGTTATTTAAATATACCCATCTTGAAGATCATTGTTTCTTCCTAAAATTGTTCATTTAAACCAGGTGGGAATAATCCCCCTAGTTTCACAATCCACTTTTTTCCTTTGGAATTTAAAATGGAATGCCAGCCTGTCTTATTGGATCTGTTACCTTTTATAATGTCAATAACCATGAAAGAAAATTTGTCAGTTTGATGTACCAAATGATGTTTATAAAGTGCATCATTTGCCTTTTTGTTCCTAATGTTGCTAATATGTTCTGATATTCTTAATCTAAAAGGACGGGAAGTCTGTCCAATGTAAAATGAACCACAAGTACATGTGGCCAAATACACTAGCCAATCACTACTACAATTGGCAAAAAAATTAAGGTCATAAACCAAGGCACAATTTCTACTGGAAAAATGTTTCGATTTACGTACTTTATCACAGTTAGTACAATGGCCGCACGGAAAACAAACAATCAAAGGATCCCCCATCAGTGTAGTCTGTGAATATTGAGGATGGTTATTCACATTACTATGTTTATAATGATTGAAACAGGAACTAAGATTTTTCCCTTTACGAAATGAAAATAAACATCTGTCTGGTATAATGCTTGCCACTTCATGATCGCATTGTAAAATATTCCAGTGTCTGTGCACACTTTGAATAAGAGTATCAGAGTTCCTGGCATAGGTGGTTGCAAACGTAATGGGTTGTGGTGCAGTGATAGTATGATCTTTATAAGTCAGTAATTCCTGTCTATCAAGTGCATTGACCCATTTACTGGCCTTCACCACATGTCTCATGCTGTATCCCCTAGATTTGAACTTACTGGTCAAGTTCTTCCTCTGTTCCTGAAATAAAGAATCCTGAGAACAAATCCGTTTTATTCTGATAAATTGTGATTTAGGAATATTTCGTGCAATATGTGGCGGATGGAAACAGGACACATGGAGGACGGTGTTGTACTGAGGGTACTTCCTGAATACTTCTGTACCTAATGTATGATCAGGTAGTCTGTTGATTAATACATCCAAAAAAGTAATAGTATTCAAGTTATAATGGACAGTAAACTGCAAACCCCATATGTTGTTATTCAAATAGGATATAAAGTCAATTAATTGTTCTACCTCACCCTTCCACACCATCCAACAGTCGTTCAGGTAACGTCTCCAGATATCAATGTGTTCAAGAAAAATATTGTTTTGGCAATCATAGATGATAAATGTTTCCAGATAGGCCATGAATAAATCTGGGCAGACGAAGCTGCCATTGCTGTGCCTTTCGTTTGCCAATAACAAGTATCTTGATAGAAGAAGACGTTGTTGGTAAGAACATGTTTTGCTAAACCAACCAGAAAAGAATTAAAGTCCAGTTGATATAAGCCCGCCACATCCAGTCAGTAAGCCAAGGCCTCCAAACCTGCTTGATGTGGAATGTTGGTATTTAAAGCACTTGCATCAAGCGTACACATGAACCAACCAGGTTCAAGCTGAGTGTCTGAAATGATTTGTAAAAAATTGGTGGTGTCTTGCAAACGTGATCGTACTAAATGCAGTAAAGGCTTCAGATGTTTGGTGAGGTATAAAGACAATGGTTCGGTAATATACTCTTTCCCTGATCTTCAAGATGGGTATATTTAAATAACAACAATTGATCGATTTGTTTTACACTGATGAAGGCTGTGATATTGTCCGGCTGAAACAAGTCTGGTTATTTGTTGTTTTTTATGGTTCAATAACAATAAAAGTTTTTTTCAGGTCACAGTATGCTGGCTCAACCTTTTTTGTTGTATTCTAGAAGTAGCGACTTGGTCCGGGGTACTAGACTACGACAGCAGTGATCATTTGAAGATCTATTGTCGACTGTACTTTCCGATCATTATTTTCTTACACAGTGATAACAAATGTAGAGGGACAGGTTTGAGAAGGAAGTTTATTCAGTTACCTTGTCCTTCAGGGATATAAATTCCCAAAGTCCAATAACTAAATTCCTTCTGGCTGTCTTGGACCATATGGGTCAAACGATTGGGCAGGTCATGGATATAGAGCTTAGGAATAGTTTGTTGGAACTCACTCAGACAGCTATCCAAATGCTGAAACATTCCATCAAGTATAGATCTGATGCTGTAGATGCAGCATATGTAGCTCCACAAACACTGGCACTGGCACCCATCCCACACCAGCCCTCCCTCTGCTACATCACCAAAGATAGCAGGCAGACATTCCTTATTCCTTCCCACATGGGAAAGCATCACAGCAGATTCTTGATTTCTAAGAATAATCAAAGAAAGGCACTGCTTGTAGTGAGCCAGACAACCACATCTGTCAAGGATCTTTTAGGTCACAAAATAACAGAAGAATCTGCTTACACCCATTTGTTTAAGGCGTCCTGTCTGATAGGGCCATACAGGAGGTACCAACCCATGAGCAAGGCAAGAGCTTTTACTTTGAAATGGTCCTTTTTCCCTAGTAGAATGGTACCAAGAGAGGTCCATATTATGTTTACCAAGCCTTGGTACCCTCATGAAAGTACTGAAATTCAGGATGTTAACCCTGTTTGTTCTACTGCCCCTTTTGCACCCAGGGGCTCAGTTGGTAACCCAGAAACTGAAAGATCCCTACTTTCACATCCCTGTCAACAGAGAATGTGACTTTTCATGAGATCGCTTGCTGAGCAATGGTATTTTCAGTTTACCTCATTGCTGTTTGGGCTCACTTTTGGCTCAACAGTATAACAGGAGTGGTCACCAAATGTGTAGCCTGATCTATTGCCGGCTGCAGTTGCAAGGAATCTATACTGAATGTAATGCACCTGTCTAAAACATATCACTCAACTTGAGAGATCTAAGATATTCATAACTGAAAAGGTCAGTGGCCTCAGAAATCTTGGCACCTTTAATGTAAATCTAGATAATTGGATGGGCAGCCTTAAATTCTTCCCCAGTCTTATCTTTTTTTGTTCTGGAGACCTCCCTGAGCTAACCTAGAGGGCACACACTGCTTCCCAGTTTCTCCTGCTTTTTTGGGTAGAACTAACTTTCAGCATGCATTTATTTCAGGTTTTGTGAGTACAGCTGTTGATGACAAACTCAGTCATAGACACACACACACACACACACACACACACACACACACACACACACACACACACACACACTCGCAAATGTGGAAAATATGAAATTGTAGCAGTGGAGTTACTGTATAAATATTTACTATTATGATGGGTATACTCCCAGAAGTGTACTGTCTGTATACTTTTTTGATGTGGGTGTTAGTTTTTCCGTAGTCACAGTGCAGGTTTCCGTAGTCACAGTGCAGATTTCAGCCATTTTTGATGTAGCTTAATCTCGTAGGAGGAAGAGTACTGTCTTGGTATTAAACTGGTTAAGCAGCTCATAAAGAGTTTTCTTACATCATTATCCACCACTGAACCACTCTTCATGAAACTGGAGTTTAACGAGTGGTGTACAATGGTGGCATAATCACCCGCTCAAGGCATCTCAGGCTCTTCAGCAACATAAATAAAGCATGTTGGAGGGACAGGTATCTGTCAAAGAGAATTCCACTTCTATGGAGCAATCTCCTACTCCTCATAAGTACTTCTTACTGTGTTGAAATGTAATTTGGCCAAATGGATGGGTTAACCTCAAGACCCGATGTACAAATTGGTTGGTTTAACTGCTGGGACTTTGATCCGACTCTGATTTGATCTTGACGCATCCAAATGTGTGGATCGGAGGCTCTGACTCTGCCCCTACCCATAATCCTTCTCTGCCGCTTCCTGAATACCTCCGATCTCATTTGCTGCCTGAACCAAACAGTTGTGTTTCTAGGGCTCTGATCCGCTGTTCTTTGTTGGCGATAAGTGAGCAATTATTTTCTCTTTTTCTTAAGCCTTTTTCATCTTTGCCTACCCTTCCTTTCTGTTTATTGATCGATTGATTGATTGATGCTTGATTACTGGGAAAGTCCGACTGGGTAGAAGTTCATTTTCAGTGGAGGCCTGTGGAGAAAAGCCCCAAATTATTACAAAATGTTTTAAGAACAATCTTACAATCTAGAAAAATCCAAAACACATGCAGTTTAAATGATTATAACAAATTATACATAATATAAAAACATTGGTTAAGAATCAGTACAAGTTATGACATTCACTTAATGTTAGAGAAATTTTAGATGGTTTGTATATAAATTAAAGGTTAGTTAGTCTAATACAAACCAGAATTGCAATATGAAGTGAGGGAAAAAACAGGCTTATGATATATTTAGAGAGAATGTCGGAGAAGAGAATTTGATAGAAGTAAGAAAGTAAGTGAAGAAGGGAGAGTAAGGAGTTATAAGGAATGAAAAGGTACTTGCTCGCATTTAGGGACCTTGTTTATCCTGCTTTTAAGCAAGAACATTTACAGATTTTAGTTTGAATTCTTTGAGTGGTTTTGAAAGATAAAAGGGAGGGTATTGATCTGATGGCTACAGGTAAGGAGTTCCAGGCCTTAGCAACCTTGTACTGGTACAGACAGTGCCCAGCAGATTTGATAGGTTGATAGACAGGAGTTTTTATTTACTGGATCGCAAGGACATACTGGGAGCACAGTTGTGTAGAATAATTTTAAGTGAGGCCACCAGGAGGTGGGACCACCCCGGTGGTAGAAGAGCCAGCTCCAAGAGCAAGAAATCTTCTGGGGATTGTGTATTGGTGGACCAGCCTCACCCCTTCTGCTTCACCATTTCCATCATTTCACCAAAGGAGGACCGAGGGAGGGTGCCCCCCCTTTCATCCAAATCTGTGTCATCCATGACAAATTCAGATGATGAATCTGTTTCCTTTTCCAAGCCTGCCTCTTATGGACTTCGCATTGGGGAACCTAAGACGATGGGTCCGAATCAGACTTTTGGAAGCTGACTGCCCCTGTTGCAGCAGAGGTTAAAGCATAAAAAGAAAGGGGGCTGGGATGGATCCAAGCAAGATGGAGGCATTCGCTCTGTTGTAGCAAGAACCCTCTTGAAGGCTTCAGACGCCAAGCTGCAAAGCTAAATTAAGTAGGACCCTCGAGGGGCAGGAGCCGAGGGAGCTCCACTGACACTGACTTGTCCAGGATCTGAAAGTTTCTAAGTCGAACTATCCTCTGGGGCTCCGACTCCAATGTTTCAGCTCCAGTTCTTTTCCCAATCCAAGAAGGTCAGAGTTGAAATGGTTAGTGCTGTCAGTGTTGATGCAGGTGTTCTGGGTATGTTCCGATCAATGGGCTGTGGATCAGATCAACATCAGATTCCTGAGTGGAGAAGTCATGAGACCTGTTCTCTGGTCGATCTGTGGAGACTACGCTAGGATGACTCCAAACTGAATCTGCTGTCAAAGACATCTCTAAACTAGTTGAAGTGAAGGAGATCGGATCTGACCAGACTTTGGATCTGATGGCTTCACAATTTTTGGTACTGGGGTACCAGACCTGGCATAGCTGTTGGGTCAGGGGACCATTTTCTAATTTTTTCTGAACTCTACTCAGAGGTCTTGCTTCCGTGAGACTTTTGCCCCTTTTTTCTCTCTCTTTCTGGCTTGGTTTGTCCACAACTTTAAAAGGGGATGCAGAAGGTTGAGATGACCAAATGCATGGCAGTAGTCACAGTCTATCTCAGATTGCAAGGGTTCCATATTTTCCCATCCTTGGACAATTGACTCCTAACTGCTCCGACCAAGAATCTGCACACCCAAAGGAGAGGGGTACTTTACTCCAGTTGCTTCGCAACTTTGGTGTCACAGTCAGCATCCTCAAGAGCCAGCTAAATCCCACTCGCTAATTAGAATTTTTCAGATGCCACCTTAGACGCATTAAACCAGATCGATGCCTTACCACACTTTAGGATTCTTTCATTTTGTAAAGTAGCGAATCAGGTATTCTCTCTCAACTCCCCACCAGTGAAACTGATTCCAAAATTGCAAGGCTTTTTGACTTCCTTTTCCAATTTCTACATGAGGGTCCTTCTGTGACTCAGTTTGATGGTCCCAACTACATCATTCATTGAGTAGACTCATCAGACTAATTCCAGAATGTAGGTCTCATATCCGCTGTTGGGAAATCTTTTCCAGTTTTGTTTACAGGCCATCCATTCTCTTCCCCTCCTCTTATAGCTGGAGTCACCACGGACACTTCCCTTTTAGGGTGGAGAGGGCATTAGGAATGGAAGACTGTTCAAAGTTCATGTAGAGGCACAACAAACTAATGGGCACAGTATTTTTTCATATAAGGGGTGGCGTAAGCCACAAAACTTTGGGTTAGTCTTATAAATGCCTTAGGGTAGATAGCCTAGTATAAACCTATGAACCTAAGTACCTGGACACAGAGGCCAATCTTCACAGCAGCATTATGGAGATGAGAACCGTCCTGTAAGTGTTGCAGATATTTCAAGACATTCTGCTACAGGGTGTGATTTCCATTCAGACTGACAGTATGTCAGTAGTCTGGTACATCAACTAACAAGGGGGGGAACCAGATCATATCCTCTGTCAGGAAGCAATGAGGTATCAGCAGTGGGTGATGTCTTCCCATTACATTCTTATAACAATGCACATCCCGAGGACTTTCAGTGTTCTTCAGTCTCAACAAGTGGTCCCTCAGTCAAACAGTGGTGAATGAAATTTTCCCTTGTTGGGATCAGTCTTCTTGCCACCTGTTTACATCTCACCTAAACAAAAGTTCAGCAATTTCTATGCCGTCATTCCTCCTCTGGGTCAGTCACCAAGGGATTCTGTGGTCCATAATTGGCCCTCAGGTCTTCTGTATGCTTTTCCCCAGTTCCCTTTGATCACAAAGTTCATTCAGAAAACCAGGAAGTACAATGCAGAATTAATCCATATTGTTGCTTATTGGTCCAGACAAGTTTGGTTCTTGTTCATTTGGCTTTATCTGCTCTGTCCTCCCTGGACACTGACTTACAGTCCAGATCTCCCGTCTCACCTATCCAGTTATCCTCTTCCAGTTCTAGGCACTCTGAATCTTATCGCTTGGTTACTCCATTTTTAACGAAGGCCAGAGGTGTCAGGCTGTCAGAAGAGGTAGTTCACAATGTCCTATTTCACTGTTGAAGTATTCATTAAAGAGGGCATGTCCCACCGTGGTCAGCCCGATGCTCGGATTGTATAAAACTTAGAGATCTTGTTTGCACTATATGTCATATTTATGCTCCTTGCATAGAACGTAGGGCATAAAAGAGATGTACAGATGCAGCTACCGAGAACTACTTTTGCCAGCAGTTTGAATGCCATTTTTGCCATTTGGTTTGAACCTTTTGTTGCTGTACTGAGTATTTAGCAGCACCAGATAAGTGCCCCTTTGGGTTGTTTTTTTTTTTTGTTTGTTTGTTTTTTGTTTACTTTCTTAGTCTTGTATTTTATATTGCTGCATAGAGTTCATGTCATCCAAGAAGGGAAAATGTCAGTGTGGGAGGCAGATTCCCAATAAGGATTGTCATGAACAATGTCTTTTTTTTCTCATGACCATACTTCTTGTATTTGTAAGGCATTTGTGTCTAAGACACTCAGAAGCCATTTGTCTCTGGTCATTTGTCTTTAAAACCAACAGCTTAGACAGTTAGTCCAAGGTATCATGGAAGAATCCTTTAACCCCAAGATACTCCCACTAAGTAAGTGGAAGGCCAAGAAGTCTCATATGAATTTTTTAGCTGTCCAGCCTCCACCGGACGTTCCTCTAGAAGCAGATAAGTAGCTGTGTAGGTCATTCAGTGTTTACGTCAGATTCCTCTTGCCGCAATCCCGCTGGAGGCTGGCATGGATCTGTCTTTTTGCATGTCATCTGAGGCTTTGCAGGCATCTGCTCCAGATGTCGAGGGGGAAATGTGGTTGATTACCTTGGAGGGTCCTAGTGGGAGTCAGCAGGTATTGGTCAGGGAGAGGAAGTTCCAGGTTATCTTCTTAAATCTCGCCAAAGGTGAGAACCTCCAGTATTTGTTAGGACTGTTGTCTCATGAGAAATGACAAAAACTGAAGCATGTTTCAGTCTGTGTTGTGGATCCTCAAAGGGAATGGCAAGAGTTTACTCAGGGTTTGTTCTCTTCCTTAATGGCCTTAAAGCATTCTCAAGGAGTTTTGGTACCCATTCTTATTTGGACCTGTACCCCTTCTAAATGGCTTAATTCATTCACTCTGGAGCAGCTCAGAAAAAGCTGCCTGCTTAATTCCACCATAGGAACAACAGTGCAGCCTGAGCTCATTTTCAGAAAATCTATTTCTAATGCCATACAGAAAACAAACTCTTTAACTACAAAAGCTAGACTAAAAATGCAAATGCAAAAGTTGTTCAGGAGACACCGACCTGTAAATGTTGATAGTGCATATCAAAGTTATTATTAAATATTTGGCAAGGAATGCTGATATTGTGCATATTTTTTGCCTTTTTGGAAAAGCAAAGCACAATATCTTGGTCAATGTACCATGTAGACCCATAGAATTTGCATTGAATTTGTTTTTATGAATGTCAGCTTTAAAATGGTACCTTAACCATTACTGTGTGATGCTCCTTTATGGAGAAATTCACAGAAATATGGTTAATATATTTCTCATAATTGATAAAGCATAATATTTCATCACCTGTGACAGACAGAGGGTACATATCAGTGTAGAAATTGTGCTTCTCAGTGTCAATTTCAAAATTATGTAACATTTGTGTAATCACCATGCTCCCTTGCAAAGATATGGGCATAATAATGAGTGGTATTGGAAATGTATAATTTTCATAATTCTACAAGACTAAACTAACTGTGATATCTGTACATGTGTACACTGCACAGACGCAGTTTTTTTTACCATGTTGTAAGGAGTAACACTGTCTTACTTGGCAGACTGACATGCACCCTTGCAAAGATATTTACCAAAATATGAAAAAAATCAATTTCCATAACCTAAGTCCGAAACAAACGTTGATAATCTGTATACGTGTATAACATATAGGCATAATTCTTTCACCACGTTGGAAGTCTGAATACTGTCTTCAAAATGAGGTATTACTTAACACATTCAGATGCTCCCTTGCAAAGTTATTTATCAAAATATGAAAAAAATCATAATTTCCATAACCTAAGTCCGAAACAAACTTTGATATCTGTACATGTGTACGACATACAGGGACGATTCTTTTACCTTGTTGGAACTATCAATGCTGTCTTCAAAATAAGGTATTAGTTAACACATTCGTATGCTCCCTTACAAAGTTATTTACCAAAATATGAAACAATCATAATTTCCATAACCTGAGTCCTAACAAAGCAGATATCTGTACAGCATTCAGAACCAGTTGTTTTACCATGTAGACACATATGATTGTAAATATACACATACTGCTGAATGGGTACATGTAAAGAGAAAAAGCAAGGTAAGGACCGACACTCCACTAATGAACCCAGGACAGGCATGGGACTTCAAGTGGGCAAGGCCTGATCTGTCCAATAGCTGTGCTGGCTACCCACTCAGACAGCTGATTACCACTGCAGTCTCACAACCTCCTTCAGTGTCAGCAGTATGCCTTACCTATGCCTTTTCTCTTTACATGTGTCCAATCAGCAATGGACCTAAGGGATCAAGTTCTGTATTACTAAGCCCTTCCTGTCATCTAAACTCTACACATGCCTGATAAAAGCAGAATAAAAAAAGAAGTATTGCAGGATAGTCACTGCTATATTAGATTGTACGTGGTAGCACTCTCCTGAAACAATTGTTCTTTCTCAGCATCTTGATCAGCTCTTTACCACTGTTATTTGCCAAACTCAGAAAAATATATTTTACACAACACATTTCATAATAGAGTTTTACTTACCATACTGGTCCTACTTGGTCACGGGTGTTTTCCATTCTTCTCCTCACAAGCTGCATGTTATCAGTCCTGCATAGCTCTCTTCACGCCATTGTGGAGGTCAGTCAAGAACAATGCAATGCCCTCCTCATTTTGGTGAACATCTTCTGCGGTGATGCTGTCATGGCAAATTGTAGATCCACCAATCCTGTGCATCAGCCAAAATACCACAAAATAATCAAACCATAAAACAAAGACGAAAGCGGTAATCAAAAGGTTCATTACGCTATTTTCTTGGAGTATTTGGAGTATTTTTCTTGGAATCCTGTGCATCAAGCCATGCATGAACCCATTCTGTAAATGTCTGGCCTTGTGAGCTGTCCATTGACTATTTGCTGTTTTCCATATCTGTCGAGGAGTTATATCGGACCACACAAAATGACAACGTGGCCACCACGACTGCAGGTTTTCAAACATTGCTGTGATTTGAAACCATAGCATTCCGAGTGGCTGACTGATGACATCATTCCCTCTAATGTGCAGCACAAGAATGTCGGGCTCAGGGTAGCTGGAACACTTCTCTTCAACAACTGCAGTACTCCGCTCCAATGCATACCTCTTCTTGCAGTCCAGTATATCTTCTCACTAGATGTGGGGAAGCTCAAGTTGTAGTGGTTTTCACTCACTGAGGCATGACTAGCAGCCCAGTGAATGTAGGAATGACCACATATCCACACTGTCACTTGTCGTTCTCCTACTCGTGAAGCCATGTCAGTGTCAGAAGGTGGACGAACCTGCACAGGAAAGAAAATGCAAACAGATTACTGTTGATGTTTGACAGATGTATTGGAAGACTACATATATATATATATCATATGCATTACCTGGTTAGCCCATCCAAATCTTCAGTGAAGTCTCTCTATGTTCCAAGGCAAAAACAAACTGTGATATATGTACATGTGTACAGCGCAAGACCACATTTCTTTAACCACGTTGTAAAGACTGCTCTGTGTTGAAAATGAGGTTTTACTTAACACGTCATCCACTAAAATATGAAAAAAATATCATAATTTTCATAACCTAACTCCTAAAAAACAATCAGTGGCCCAGAAAACTATATATATAGTGATTGTGTGATACAGGAAATTAATACATGATACGATGTTCAATTGCAATAGATCACAAAGATATGAAGCATATATAACCACAATCATGACTTTACTGTGCATCAAACAATTTGTAAGAATGATGGAAAGAAACTGGTGGGGGATGGCTTGAAATGACTCCATGTAGGCAAAACCCCAAAACTGGCTTGTGCATTCATCAATGTGATAACGACCTCTATTTATGTAAATAACGGTGACAGCTGCTGAGAGTTTTACCTGACAAATTTAACTGCAGTATAGTCTAACTGCACTTAATGTGGTAATGAGCTATATTTCATTACTTCAAAGTTATGCATGCTCAGACACAGGTGGCAATTGCTGCACATAACCTGTTGAGTAGGCATTCATTATATTACCTTTTGCAGCTGTTATGTAGTACAGACTCATAATCTGTTAGGAGAAGACCCGAGTAATTCAGTAAAATAGTATAACAATTATATATTACTGAGCTCCTCCTCCCATCTAAATTCCACATGACTGACAAAGCCAGGAAAAATGCCCAAAATGTATTGCAAACTTTTGCATCTCTCAACCTGTTAGTTTAAAACTCAGAGACAGAAACCCAGATCAGGAACAGATTTTAAATATTGGTCTTGTATACTTATAACTGATGGGGTGCATCAAACACCTTTGTTCTTGTGAGTAGGTTCAATCTGAGAAATTTGTTGTAATTACCCCTAGCCATTTTCAAAAGAAGGGAGAACTACAGATGCCTGGGCCAGAAGGGAGTCACCATAATGATCTTGGGTGAGACTCTTCCTGAATCTTCAGAAGTACCCTGGATTTTACTGCAAAGGGTGGAAAACCATACAGGAACAGCCTTGTTCAAGAAAGAGAAAAGTTATCAGTCTTCCAGGTCTTCTTTCATGGAACCCTGGAAACCTGTGTGAAGGAGTCAAGAAAGACAAGTATCCATTTGAGACCAGATTTTTTTTTCTTTTTGCAATATTTGGATGCCACTGCAATGACTTAATGGGGGGGCGGGGGGGGGGCTGCACTCCATATGACACTAACAAGCCAATTATATTTGCAAAGAAGGGTACAAATCTACAATAAAGATACAATCAGATATTCAAAAACACTATTCTCCTTATTTATTCATGCTAATTCAAGAATATCAAGAAAACTAAACAGCATTAGCACTCACTCACAGTGACGGTCATCAAGTAGCATCATCCGCTGCACAGAAGGGGTAATGTGACATAACTGGAGATATTTATATCAGCCTGCATGGAATAAAAGATGTAGTAGGATTTATTAAACTGAATAATGCTTTTACATTCAGTTTAGCAATAAACAAAATAACTGTGTAAAGTCACTTTCTAAGATAATATGATTTTATGTGGTAATCTCCTAAAATGCTGTATACCCTTTCAAAGGCTGAATGACAGTTTTGTAGTTCATGCTAAACTTGTCATTTGTAGCAAAACTGTGGCACAAGGGTTTTGTATATTCATCATATTATTCTCAAGTTGTATTTTGTCAAAGAACCTCAGAGAATGAAACAATAATGTTTCCATTAATGGGACGAGCAGGAATGTGTATTATCCTACGCATAACATTAATTGTATTGTGAGATATTACCCTGGGGAAGCCGTCAATTACTTCTGAATATGAAAGAACGTAGGAGTCCAGAATTCTGAACTTTATTTCATAATGAAGTTCATAAGTGTGCCAGGCAATAGTTGTGAAGGCTAGCATGGATGAAGCTGTGCCCTGTAGTCACCGGTGTGAAGAAAAGATGCTGTTATGATGCAGATTAATTCTGAAGTTAGAGCTACTTAAAAACTGTTTCACTTCACATTTAAATTCTGATGACTGACAGATAATATAAGATCATAGGCTAATGGCCCTGGGGCCCTTACAAGCCTATCCAAGAGTTTATCCCCAAAAAGAAACTTCTGTCAGCACCTGTTGCCCCTGTCAGAGGGAGACAGGTGGAACCCCCAGGACAAATTTGTGGTTTCCCATCCACTAATCAAGGTTGTGCTTGAAGAGGGTCAGCGAGGAGCTTGGTTTGACTTGTATAGGAGGTCTGTTCCAGACATGGGACAATCTCTGGCAGACAAAATTGTCTCTCCAGCAGGTTTTGATGATGGAATGCAATGGCACCATCTTGCCTGTAGCACCTTACAAACAATCCATAGTCATCAAAACAGGAAGCAACAACATAAAATTGCTAGTAGAATAAGCCCCTAAGAGTTGGGCCTAAAAGTAACTAGTTAACCTCAAAGCTAGATGAATGATACAATGCCCCCACAAAGCATACATGTAGTGACCCAGGGTAAATGACTAACAGCAACTGAGGCACTGCAAACAGCAAGAGTTATTACAACCTCAACAATAACACAATCCTATGAAATAACTTTGAACATATAAGATAAGGACATCCAGATAAATGGTATGTGAAGGGAATGAATAGGAGTGTGAAAATGGTTGAACATTTAGAAGGGGGAAACAGATGTAAATTAATTGACCAAGTACCAAGTAAAACTGTTAAAAACAAATAAGTGGCAGAATGCTGAGCAAGGAAAACCACCGGACACAATATCTGCACGAACAGCAAAGACCAAAGAATTTATTAAAATGAGCGCTTTCGGTAGAGAGCGTTCTCTCCACCTTCATCAGACAATAGTATAGTATCAAGCATTTCCTTATATACACAGTTGTAAATTATTCAATTAATTACACCAGTTAATCAAGAGTGGTGAGCTGAAATGGACTATGCTTAATACAAATAGAAACCCTAGTAACAGGCTCCTGATGCAAACATATTGATGTACTAATATGTATACACACACATAAATAAAAACCATACAAGTGTATGACATAAAAAATGAGATAACATAAAAAGAAATATTATATTAAAATATATTATATATAAAGATATATTATATATAAAGAGAAACTCCATTCTCAAAACATGGTACGCAAATTCTGTTCCCTAAATGCTAGTATCCTGAATATCCTTGTGCAATATGTATTGAATAACTAATAAATTAAATAAATGTGAATACCAAATGAATTATAAAAATGGTCATTTTTGAATGATCATTTTTGAAAGATCATTTTTAATATCATTTTTAATATCATTTTTAATATGGAATACTAATCCCTACCTCCTAAGAGCTTTTAATTTTAAAATACATTTTATGGAAACTATCTCATTTAAACCTGGGAAAATATAGGATGAAGTACGTACTTGCCAAAAGACCTCCTGTTCCTCAAGCTCAAGCTGCCAAGGCCCTCCCCTAATAGAAGGCTGTACTTGTTGTATGATGGAAAACAAAAAGGAATGGTCAACATGTTGGCTAACGTGTTTGGCCAAAGCATTATTCATGTCCCCAATACTTATTGCGTGTACATGCTCGTATATTCTTTTCTTAAATGGCCTATCGGTTTTACCGATATAAAACGCAGAACATTGTCTGCATTTTGCCACATAAACCACTCCTCTAGATAGGCAGTTGAATTTGCCTTTGATTTTATAATCTATTCCTGCCATACAAATACTGTTACCTACTAAAACAAATCTACACTGTGGGCAACACCCACATTTATTCATTCCCTTTGTAACACTGTGGGACTTGTTGTTAGTTCTTTCTAGCATGTTCTTTAAATTAAGCCCCCTTCTATATATAAACTTGGGTACTTCACCCACACTTTTAGTCAACTCTTGATCTTCCAACAGAACATTCCAATTTTTATTAAAAATGTTTTTAATGGCCTTATAATCTAGGCAAAAAGTAAATAAAAAGGAAATGTTACTGAAAGAATTGACATCTGTGTTACTAGTAGTTTTAATAACTGTTCTTCCGTCTTTGAGAATGGGTTGAAAATGCCCTGATTCTCTTTTAGTGATTACTTCCCTTTGAATAGAATCAATGAATGAATTTGGGTACCCCCTCAATAAGAACATAGAAGAGATGTGATCACATTCATTAAGGAAATCATCTTGTTCAGAGACCTTCCTAGCGGCCCTGACAAATTGTCCTTTAACCACACTCTTCTTTTGGTGGAAGGGATGTGAGCTGGTGAAATGCAGATAGGTGTTGGAAAAAGTTGTTTTCCTATAAATAGATGATTTTAACTTGTTCTGTGTTACATTTTTACTTAATTTTACGTCCAAAAACGTAATTTCTATTTCATTAAAGGAATATGTGAATTCCAAAAAATTAGTTGACCTAGTAATATTGTCAATAAAGTTTGGTATTAAGTTAGCTGTACCCTTCCACAAGAAAAACATGTCATCTTGGTACCTGGTGTACCAAGAGACATTTGTTTTAAACAGTGGATCAGTAAATAGGTGTTGGTTCTCCCATTGTGCTAGCACACTGTTGGCAAAAGTGCAACCGCATGGAGAACCCATTGCAATACCTGTAGTTTGGAGGAAGAATGTATTGTTAAACACTAAATAATTATTGGTAAGAATTAAATCTAATAGGGTTTCAACTAAATGCATATGATCTGTTGATGCCCCCTTCCTTAACATGAAGTCCACTGTCCATTCGACACCTATTTGGTGTGGAATCACTGTGTAAAGATCTTTTATATCCACAACTAAAAATATGTTAGATGGATCAAAGGGAATTTTCCCAACATCTTCCAAAAAACTCCAGGAGTCCCTACATATTTGTACCTCAGATTTTAATAAGGGTTTCAAAATACTGTCAACCAGTTTGGCACACGCAAAGGTGATTGACCCCCTCCCGTCCACAATTGGTCTAAAAGGAGGGTCAATCAAATCCTTATGGATCTTCGGTGTGCCAAACATGGTAGGGATCCTGGGTGCTGACATTGTGATGTACTGTAAGGTATCATGATCAATAGTGCCTTCTAAAAATAAATCTCTCAATACTTCCCTAATCTTAGTGTAGGCCCTATTGACCTCATTGATACTAGCCTGCACATAAGAATTAGAACTAAGTAACTGATTTATTTTATTGTCATACACGTGTTGATCCATGAAAATCAACCCCCCTCCCTTATCAGGTGCCATCACCCTGATGTTACATTCATTAAGCATTTGTATAAATGCTAATTCATCTGAACTTGTATTGGGACAGAATCTACAGTCATTGATACTACTCATATTATTTTTATGTGCTAAGTCCCTTAAATCAAGTTCACATGATTTTTCAAAAAAGGCTAAAATCCCTGTTAGGGGTGGGTTAAACACACTCGACACTCTTGTGGAACTCAATAGTGAAGGGGTGTTCCTTAGAGTGAAGGCAAGGTTCAATTTCCTGACAAAAAGTTTTAAATCTATGATGGTTTTGACCAGATTAAAATGTCTATCTGGAACAAATGATAATCCTTTGGCCAGGAAATCAACCACCTGTGTGTTCACATTCAACACAGTGTAATTATAAATTTTAAAGTCCTTAGAAGAGTTAAACAAAATAGAAGGCCCTTGTTCTACCAGTATTGAGGAATGAAATAAATCCTCATCTACTGCATACAGGGGCTCTAGCGTCTCCGCTGGTTGCCCCTTTTCCTTCTCTGGTTGTTCCGTCGATTGTTGTTCGTGTTGTTGTTCGACGTTGTGTTCGCTGGATGCAAATTCCTGTGAAAATCCTGTTGATTTTCAACAATTCCAGCCCCATCTCTTCCCAAAGGACTATTAGAATGTACGCCATTGTTCTGATTGTTCCCCCCATTATTATTATTTCTTAGTCGTTCACTTCTTCGAAGAGGTTGATCAACCTCTCCATCATTGTTCCCAGTGTGAGTCTGGACAGCGTTGGTAATGTTGTCCCCATTAGTACCCACAGTCTGTAACCTCCACTTGGCCACTTGCCCCGGAGGTGGTAGTGGATAAGCTTTATTATTTTCATATTCTTTTAAGTCCCTGTGAATTTTATGTTTTTTGTTATTAAGCATCTTTGTAATTGACGCCTCAATGCTGGACAATGTTCTTAAATAATCATATTTAAACTTTGGAAAGTCAGTATGTTGTAATATGACAGATTCTAGTTTACTCAGTTCATCCTGTAGTATACCAGTCTCAGCAGAGTAAAAATTCACAAGAGCTTCCATGAATTCCATGGCCTGTTTGTCGAAAAGGCCAAGGAGTTCTTTGTGAAACACAGAACCAGTAATTAAGCCAGCTGGGAAACGCCATTGGCGTAAACCCTTAGGAACTATGTGTTTTTCCATACATTCCTGCAAGTACGAAATTTCCAACTGTAGCTTTCTACAGCGGAATAACTTTAAATCAAATTCATCCAAGCTAGTTTGAAAAACAAGGGCTGTTGTACTGTTGTTACTCACCCCTTGATTGTCATTTCTATTGTTGACTTCATTATCAGTCCGAAAAAAATCTTTCTTGGCTAAGACAGTTGCAAGGTTTGGGATTGTGGTGAAATTAATCCCTCTATCCACAACTTCATTAGTCGGCCGTTCTTCAATGTTAGAACTTGCTTCCGATCCAGGTTGGGGAACTGCCCCAGATCGTGTTCGCCCAGTCGCTGCCATTCCTGGAGTAACCGCTCCTGTTACAGTCCCAGAATTCGTTGTAATGGTAGAAGAATTGTTACTTTGATTTACACCCGCCGGTGCTCTGTTGTTCACCGACCTTACATCCTGTATTTGTTGAGTTAGAAAATCCACTTTTTCCAGTAATAGGTTAACCAGAATGGTTAACTCACCCTGCGAACAGTTAGTAGGGAGAACACCACTCGGTTTCACACGGTTGATAGAAGGGACACCACTCGGTTGCTGACTTCCGTGTCCCGGGTCAAAGAGATCAATTTGCGTACCAAGCTGCTGTACCTCTGCAGCGTGTTCCTGATTCTGCTCCATGACAGCACTACCACAAACAAACGAACTGACCAAGTACCAAGTAAAACTGTTAAAAACAAATAAGTGGCAGAATGCTGAGCAAGGAAAACCACCGGACACAATATCTGCACGAACAGCAAAGACCAAAGAATTTATTAAAATGAGCGCTTTCGGTAGAGAGCGTTCTCTCCACCTTCATCAGACAATAGTATAGTATCAAGCATTTCCTTATATACACAGTTGTAAATTATTCAATTAATTACACCAGTTAATCAAGAGTGGTGAGCTGAAATGGACTATGCTTAATACAAATAGAAACCCTAGTAACAGGCTCCTTATACTAGCATTTAGGGAACAGAATTTGCGTACCATGTTTTGAGAATGGAGTTTCTCTTTATATATAATATATCTTTATATATAATATATTTTAATATAATATTTCTTTTTATGTCATCTCATTTTTTATGTCATACACTTGTATGGTTTTTATTTATGTGTGTGTATACATATTAGTACATCAATATGTTTGCATCAGGAGCCTGTTACTAGGGTTTCTATTTGTATTAAGCATAGTCCATTTCAGCTCACCACTCTTGATTAACTGGTGTAATTAATTGAATAATTTACAACTGTGTATATAAGGAAATGCTTGATACTATACTATTGTCTGATGAAGGTGGAGAGAACGCTCTCTACCGAAAGCGCTCATTTTAATAAATTCTTTGGTCTTTGCTGTTCGTGCAGATATTGTGTCCGGTGGTTTTCCTTGCTCAGCATTCTGCCACTTATTTGTTTTTAACAGATGTAAATTAATCTATGAGGATGGAGATAAGTAAAGATCAGGAAGGGAATAGGGGAGTAGTGGAGGTACAACAGATCTAACAGGCAGGCTTGGAGTGGACACTACCATTAGGATATACTTGTAGTTCTGACAGTACGACATATTTAAAGTCTGATATTAGAAAAAATGTAGATGTGAAATTTGTGAGGTGCTGTCAAGAACTCAATAAAAGTCAACTGAATAACATAAAACAAAATTCTCTCTTTCCACACATCTAACCACATCAAAATGTTCATTCATAAAATGATCCCAAAAGTAACCTGCTCCATAGTTTATCACCCAAGAACCAGTTACATGAAGTGCTGCAAAATAAGTCAGTTGCATCACTCTGGTGGTATGAATGCATCCAGTTGAACTCCAGTAGTTAAATGCAAGGAGTTTAAAGAACTCACATGATATGTCTACATATGTTACTAAACTGGACTTGTTTTATCAACTTCTCCACAAACTGAGATTTTGTTTATTACTCTGTTAGGTTCAAATTGTAACACAATATCTGTCAGCATCATATTTCATGACTACAAGTGTACCAGAGTTTATGCTGTTATCTTCATGTTTCAGAACTGCACTGACACTCTAAAAGTCACCTTGAACCAGTGAGAAAATAAAAAAGATAACACATAAACGGCATTTAAAAGAGTTAATTAAAAAATCACAAATACTATCTGATAAATTCCACACAGCATATTTTCAGTACCTGACTGTTCAGTAAGATAAAAAAAAAAAAAACGTAATTATGACGCGAGTTGTAGCAGCATAGCCGTCAATCACAGTTCATTAGCATATAGCGCTCAAGGAGACATAGCCCTCGGGAAAATAGAACACACAAATTCACCTCAATGTCATGGTAACAGCCATATAGCTTCCTAGGCAATCCGCCACATCATTCAATAGTAACCTCACCTCAAAATGCGAGGAGATATTGTAAGACTAATGCAGGGTTTACCTACAACACATACGTTCTTTTCTCCCTCCAAGTGCTATAATCATAAATTAGAAAAGGCTTTTTAACCCCGTCTTGAATACAAACTGCCAACATTAAGATCTTGTTCATAGATGATGGTTCATTACTATTTCGTTGCACTTTAAACACACAAAGCTATCTATAACAAAACAAATGATTCAAGTAAACACTTTTCAATCATGCCTATCCCACGTGTAATTTAAACGTAGACAGTCACTCTGATGAGTTGTGCCAGACACATGCCAACATTCAAGAAAACAAACCAGTAATATGACGTGACCTCTTGCCATACTGTTGTATCTTTCTCAAGCCTTCCTTTACATAATAAATGCAAATTGTAGTCACCACATTCAAAACACTATGGTCAGACACCACATGCCAAGCTTTCCATACATCCTGAACTCTGCCGCACCCTCCCCCCAAAAAAAGTTAATGTGGTACTCCTTAAAGCAGAATCCAGCTGCCACACTAAAATTTACAACCCAATCCCGTCCTGGGGAGAACCTTCTTCACTGCAGCCCTTCAAATCCACATTCTTGCAACTTCAAAAGGATACTGGGCACACAACCAGTAATGCAAACTTCAGAGTACAGATAACTTCTTGTAAATTCACAAGCCATTGATAAGGACTACTTGCTTACCAGTTTTGCGATGTCAAAGATGATGCAGATAGGGCCAGCCAGTAAATTCCTGTGCTCTAAATCCAATTAAAGAAAAACTTCACGCCACCACTGGTGAAACCAGTCCTCCAACCACAATCACCCGAATCTTCTACCCTACTACTTGTTTACTACAACTAAGGTAACAACCAACAAAATAAAATGTCCCCTGCCTCCCAAACTGTTAAAAGAGTTACAGCTCCAACCAAATGCATCTGTCAAAGTGAACATTAGCATAAACTACACCTAGGAAATCTTTTTACTTAGGAAATTTAAAAAAAAATGCTTTATTTTAGTATGCCAGACTTGCTTACCTAAATTGTCCCTTGGACTTCTGTTACTTCGGGTTATTCGAAGCTTGACTCATGATTCCTCTTGCAGAAATCTGACTGCCACTGCTTGCATCACTACCGGGGCCAGTAAAGGAATGCAGGCTAAGCAATGGTGTTCAATATTTATTTCTACTGCCCGTAATTAAATTTATTGCTTTATGAAGGTTCACTTCCATCTATTTTTTTTTATTTTTCTTTAATACAGTTGAAGGGGAAAGCTAGTGTTTGTGTTCACTATAACTGGGAAAGCATAGAAAATCAGATCGCTGTGAAAATCACAAACATAAAAAGGGTGCACAGTGAGAGAACTTTCTCCAACAAATCCTGTTTAAACAATAGTAATTCTACTGTGAAAATTAAAGTTAAGAAGGTATTTAAGAAAATTCAGGTACCTCTTTACTTAATTTTTCAGCAGTGGAGTTAACAGTGTGTTTGTGAACTTAGTTGCGCTCCTAGACGACATCGAGTGTAACATATCAGGGTAGCTAACTTCTGCGGGAGCGCTCGGATGTAACTTTCAATGCACCCTGTGACTGTATTCTGGGTTAATGAGTTAAGGACCCAGATTCCTCGGATGAGGATTCACTTTCTGGTAAGGAGTCTTTGTCCTTTTCTTCACAGATGCCTTTGCCTTTGGCTTATGGCTCTAATTGAAGAGGAGTCTGTTAGCCCTGAGTCTCCTTTCGAGGAATTGTCCTTTAGGGACACAGTTGATAGGATGATGGGATTTTCAAGTGCCTGATATTCAGAGAAGATGTTATGAGTTGCTTCAGGTGTATACTCCTAAACCATCGACAGTTCCTACTGTGTTGACTGCCTTGTTAAATAATTCCATTGCTGCTTCCAAGTTTCTTGATTCTCACCCTCCTGCTCCTAAGAAACCTGACGGGCTGTGTAAAGTTTCTGAGGATTGTCTGCTTTTATTTAAATGTCCTTCTGCTGAGCCTGCTGTGGTGTCAGTCTCTTATAACAAATCTTCCAAACTTTTGCCTTCTGCTGAGGATAGCAGGGCAATGGAGAGGATTGGCAAGAAAGTTTACACTGTTTCTACTTTGGCCTTTAAGAGTATTAATTACCAGAGCCACATGACCAGGTATGCGCTGGCATTAATTGCTCAGGCTTTTCAGGTTATAGCTGCCCTCCTTGATTCTGATGGCAGATCCTCAGTCGTATCTGCTATGATGCTGCTGACACCTTTTCTTTCAGTCTCTTCTTCCTGACTGCTATGCCAGCTAGCGAGTTTCCTCGAGCCCTGGGATTCATGACTTCTATTCCAGTGCTTCCTCTTGCCTTCTGCATATGCAGAAGCTTCAGTGGTACCTCAAGTCAGTTTAGCTGCAGCATTGTCACCCTCTGAATTTCAGTGCACCTCTCCTTTCTCAAGTGAATTTCAGTGCACCTCTCCTTCCCCATCTTGAAAAGGAATTCTAGTGGTGGATTTGACAATTTGCTCTCAACCCAGGACGGCCCTTTCAGCCTCCTGTCCCTTCTGAAGAGTTGTTCACTGATGCGCCAGACATGGGATGAGGGCTTCTCTTGGTCATCTGAAGGTTGAGTCTTTGGCCTCCCCATAAGAAGTCAGATTATATCAACATCAAAGAGATGAGAGGTCTGATTCTGGCCTTTCAGGCTTTTCATCCCATGTTCTGTCCAGGCCCCTTGAAGATGTACACAGACAACACTACAGTGATGTGGTATGTCAACAAGCGGGGGGGGGGGCATAGAATCGTGCCTCCTGTGTAGGATGGTGCTTCATGCTTGGGAAGTGGCATTCAGTTATCAATTAACTCTTCAGAGCTCCTTCAGAGCACAGTCTTCTGGCAGACTTTCTGAGCAGGTCCAAAATACAGGCTCACTGATGGATGCTTCACAGATGTGTTTCAGGACATTGTCTATCAATGGGGTATTCCTTAGGTACATCTTTTTGCCTCACCTTTGAACAGGCAGCTTCTTATCTTCTGTTCCAGAGTGCCATGGATCTGGCATGGAAGATGGACGCCCTATCCTTTCTTTGGAAGGGGGAAGTTTCTTTATGCTTTCCCTCTTCTTCTACTTCCAAGAGTCCTGCAGAAGATTCAGCTGGACTCCCCAAAAGTCTTGCTAGTGACTCCCTTTTGGCTGAGACAGCACTGGTTCCCACTCATGCATTTGGCCAGGGGCAATCATCACAAGTTGCCTCACTGGTTGGATCTCCTCACACAGGACAAGGGGTCTCTCATCCATCCCCACTTGTCCACTCTGCAAACTGACATTGTGGGTGATAGGGTTTTTATCCCTTTCACACACTTCTTTTCTGAGTACTCACTCAGGGTTTTACAGGAGGCAAGGAAACCTTCAGCCAGAAAATCTTATTTGTCCACATGGAAAAGATGTTCTGTCTGGTGCCATGCTCATAACCAGGACCCTTTTTCAGTGAGGGTACCTCTGGTCCTCTGTTGTTTGTGTGAGTTGCTCCAGTCTGGCTTGGCCTATTCTTCTGTGAAGGCCCATTTGTCAGCTGCTTCTGCTTGTCTGCCCTTGAATCCTCCTTTTACTTTTCATTTTGAAGTGAAACAATTTCTTAAAGGCGTCCTGCATGTTACGCCTCCAAGAAAACCTATTCCTCCTCTGTGGGACCTTAATTTGTTTTGGAAAAACTGACTGTCTCCTTTTGAGACTGCAGATTCCGCTTCTTTGCAACATTGTACCCGGAAGACTGTTTTGTTATTAGCTCTTACTTCTGCTTGGAGAGTTTCTGAGCTCCAGTCCCTTGTGGCCATTCCTCCATATTTGTTTTTTTTTCACAGGGACAGGGTGTCTCTTCTTACTAGTCCTCCTTTTATGCCCAAGGTAGTAAATGAGTTGTCCTTAAATCAGTCTGTACAACTCCCTTTTTCCCTTCTCCTCAGTGTGCTGGTGAGAAGGTCCTGTATACCTTGGATTTACACAGACAGCTTAGGTGCTGTTTGGATAAAATCAGGACTTATTCTTAAGTCTGATCCAGCTTTTTGTTTCCTTTCATCCCAGGTCTTTGGGTTTGGCAAACGTTCTCCTCCTGGATATCTAAGGCCATCTCCTTTTGTTAATGTTTTCATGACAAGTCTCTGTCTACTTCTGTTAGAGATCATTCTACTAGGGCTGTTGCCTCTTCTGGTACTTTCTTCAAGGGGTTGGACACCAATTCCATCCTTGAAGCTGCTACTTGGTCTTCAGTACATACGTTCACTAAGCATTACCCATTGTATATGGTTTCTAGGGCCAGAGCAGGTTTTGCTGAAACAATTTTGTGGGTTTGTTGAGGGCTCTTCTCAGCCTTCCACCTCCCATTCTGTTTGAGCTTTTTTACTCTCCTTTCTTTTATGAATACAGCTACAGTGATATAGCAGGACATATTACAGTTGTGCAAAGTCTGACTGTAACAGTAGATGTCCTTCTCTTCACTGTTGCAGTATTCGATCCCTGCCTCCAACCCCCTCTTGTTTGTTCAACATTTTTTCTTCTGGTTGTGGAATGGACTCCTTTCTCCTTTGGCGACTGTTCTCTTCTGTGGCAATTCAGTTTTAGGTAGTTGTGTCTGTACATCCCTCTTATGCCCTGTGTTCTGTGCAAGGAGCATAAATGTGACATATAGTGCAAATAAGATCTCTCTTAGGCTTTTTATACTGGCTGAGCATCAGGCAGCCCAGGGATGGACATCCCCTCTAACAAAATACATAAACAGTGAAAGGAAGGGCATCTACTGTTATGGTAAGATTTTACACAACTGTACTGTCTAACAACTTCTCAGAAATCTAGCATCAGGAAGGCTTACCGAAGAAGTGGAAAAGATGATGTCCTTCCATTTCACTGTTGCAGTATTCATAACATTAGGGAATCCCCTACCTAGGGCAGCCTGATATCCGGCCAGTATACCAAAGCCTTAGGTTGCTTTAAGGTACACTGTATGTCACACGTATGCTCCTCATATAGTATAGGGCATACAGGTGAAGTATGGACGTACCTTCCTCAGAACATCTTTGCCACCAGTCCAAACGCCATATCTTGATTATCTGTCTGAATGCCTACGTTCCATTGCTGGTTTCACCGAGCCATTGCAAATAATTGCGCTATTGGAGTTGCTTTTTTACTTGTTTTTTTTTTTGTTGTTTGTGGGGTTTCATGTAATCCAAGAAGGGTAGATGCCAGTGTCGGAGACCGATTCCCCATAAAGACCACCACGAACAGTGTCTGTTTTTCCTTGGCACCTCGCACAACCATATGTCCTGTTGTATCTGTCAGGCTTTTGTTCCTAAAGCTTTGCCTAGTAGACTTTCTTCTTTGGTGCTGTATCTTGAGATTCAGTGACTTAAACTTCTTACGAAAGATAAGATGGAGGGAACTTCCTTCCCCACGGGATGGCCGTCAGGGAAGAAGGCCAAGAAGCCTAGGGGAGAATCTTCCGCTGTTCAGCCTCCACCAGATGTTTCTCCCCAAGTGAGTGAATGCCCAGAGGTTCACCCGGCTTTGTTGTCTGTGGCAACTGAGTTGGAGGCTGGCAGGGATCCTACTTTTGCACACATCTGAGGAGGCTTTGCAGACTTCCATTTCAGACATTCAGGGGGGAACCATGGCTGATCATTTCCAAGAGGCCTAGGGGTGTTCCTCAAATTTTAGTCTGAGAAGAAGTCCCTATTACTATTATTGAATGCCATTCTGGGTCAGAGCTTTCCACCTTTTATAAGGCAGACATCCCATTAAAGAAAAAACAAAAATCTAAGCACGTTTCTCCTGCTCCTAAAGATCCACAGTGAGTGGCAGGCCTTCACTCAGGGTTTATTTAGTGCTTTGATGACTTTGAAACCTTCTCAGGGTGTTTCTGTTCTAGCTCTCCCTTGGTCCTCTACTGCCCTTAAAAGACCCAGGGAACAGGCTTCCTCTGAGGAGGAGATGGATTCTGATGAGGAATCCTTTACTTACTCCTCTGAAATTCCTTCCTCCTTGAACTGTGGGTCAGAAGAAGAGGAATCTACCAGTCCATATATTCTCTTTGAAGAAATTTCCTTTGGAGAGACCATCTCTAGGGTAATGGAGTTCTTTAAATGGGATAGTGCTCAGGTCACTGAGATTCATAAGAGGTACTATGAGTTACTGCATATGGAATCCCCAAAGGCTTCTGCTGTTCCTGCTTTGTTAGATGTGTGTTCCAATGTCTATAAAGCTTCAGATTCTCTGCCCCCTGCTCCCAAGTAAAAGTGTCCTGCTGCTGACCCCTCAGTGGTGTCTGTAGCCTCTGACAAACCCACTCAGTTGCTTCCTTCACCCAAGTTATTGGCCTGTGATAGAGATAGCAGAACTATGGAAAGAATATAAGAATGTTTACTCCTTGGCTTTTAGGACTGTTAATTATCAGACTCATATGTCCAGGTATATTTTGGCTGTCCTGTCCCAGGCTTGTCATGTTATTTCTGACCTTCCAAATTCTGAGGGTAAAACTTCTGCTCTTTCCCTCTTATGAACTTCCTCCTAGCTGGCTCGTCATTTAGTCAGGTGTAGTTATGATGCAGCTGATGCTTCTAAGACTGCTACTTTTGGGATAGTGATGAGGAAGTATTCTTGGCTTTGGCTTCAACCTTTGCCTGATGATATCATTGCTAAGCTGATGGTCTTGATAATAATCACTTGTTTGATGAAGCTACTGCTGACTTAAGTCCCTTCAGGATAAGGGTTAGGCTTTATAGGATCTCAAAAATGCATTTGTTTCTCCTGTTGCGAAATTTCAGAGAAACATATCCCAATAAGCCAGCCTTTGTTCGCAAGCAATTTTACCCTCCTCCTAATGGCAAAAAGGGTGGCAAGCAGACTCCTCCTGCTAAAGGTACTCTGAAGACTTCCTTTCCAGATAAACCAGTTGCTGTCTATCCTGTCCTTCCCAGCCACTTTCCTGTGTCTCTTCACCTCTCTCTCTCTGTTTCTCTTCCTGTTTGGCTACAGATTACTCAGGATTTTTGGGTTCTGTCCATTATTTGCTAGGGGTATTTCATGGTGTGGAAATCCCTTCCCTCATTTAGGAGTATTCCTCAGCCCTTTCAGGAAAAACTCCCATGTTTTCCAAAGGTGCCTCGCAATCTTTTTACTCTGGGGGTATGGTATGTAAACAAACAAGGAGGGAACAAGATCTTATTATCTTTGCCCATTGGCATTCCTGGTATGGGATTTTGCTGTCCAGTATCAAGTCTCTCTTCAGGCAGTTTACATTCCCTCAGGTCAAAACATTGTGTCAGACACACTGTGAGCAGGTCATTAACTCAGTGCCACGAATGGATACTTCACAAGGATGTAATGTTAAGTTGTCAATCTCGCCTTCATTCTTGCTGGATGGATTCGGAGCCGATCCTCGGCTCCGACTCGGCACTTGCTTAGCTTGAGAACTCCTTTTACCAGCTCGAGGCAACCCTATATCCCATGATGCAAGGCGAGACTACCTCAGATCTCGTTTGCCGCTTTGCGAAGAGGTCTCTTTTTTTGCCAGCTCAGGTGAGTTTGATTTTTCAAACAATTTAGTCAGGGTTTTACTCTCCCTTTCTTCTTAGTGTTAGATAGTGTGTAGTTTTTCTACAGCCCACCCTATTCCCCCTTTAATTAAACTTTCAAGTTAAATTTGTAAAGTTAATAATTTTTCAGTTAGGCCTAGGCCTCCCTTTCTTAATCCCTATCTGTGTGTGTGTTTTTGGGATTAATAGTGTGACTGTTCAGTGTGTGTGTGTGTTTTTTGCTTAGACTATGTCTAGGGAAGGAAAGGTCTCAGGCTTCAAGAAGTGTGACTCGTGCTGTCAGAAGATGTCTCTGACAGACGGTCACACTTCTTGTGTTTACTGCCTGGGGCCTTTACACCTGCAGGACTCCTGTGCTATATGTCATTCTTTTAGCCAGAGAGTCCTGCAGGAGAGGAGGAACAAGTTAATCCTCCATGGCTTATTAAAGCCAGAAGGTTCACCCACTAAGACTGGGTCGGGTAAACCTTCAAAGCCACCTAAGGTTCAGGCTACAGTGGTTAAGCCTTCCCCAGTGGCTCCGACTCCTTCGGAGTCGAGATCAGCTCCGGCTGGAGCCGATCTTTCTTTCTCTGATGTGGTAGTGTCGGTTCCTACCGGCTCCGACACTCAGTCTACAGTTGCCTTGTCGGCTCCGGCTGGCGCCGACGTGTTATCTAGTATCGGAGCCGAAAAGTCTTCGGCTCCATCTGGAACCCAGAGGACGTCGGCTCCGATGGCTTTGTCCAAGAAGAGATCTCGGTCCCCTTCTATGGAGTCGGTCCACTCGGCTCCGAGGTCTCCTCTTTTGTCGGAACGGAGTCATCGGAGCCGATCTTCGAGATCTTCCAGGCTGTCTGACCACGATTTAGAGAGGGTGGTAAGCAGGCTGTTGAAGTCACAGGCACTAGCCCAAATGCTCCATAGCCCGTCTCAGCAGACTTCGGCTATTGCTCTTCCCCTTGAACTTCCTCCTCCGACTCTCCTCCAGAGTTCGGAGCCGGAGCTTCTCGGGACAGCGACCGTGTCGGCGCCGGAGCCGATACATCCCCTTTCGGCTCCGTCGTCTTCGGCTCCGATCTCCTCCATGAGACCTTCCTTGGAGGGATCCGGTCATCGAGTTTCCCTTGTCGTCTCCGAGGGGGCTAGTGGCATCGGACCCTTGTCCGACCCCGCTCTCCCTCTCGGGGCTTCGGCTTTGGTAAGCTCGGCACCGACATCGGCCTCGGAGCCTTCTCTCTCAGTGGAGCCGGGAATTCCTGTTTCTTCGGAACGGGAGTATTCTGGTCTCCCTGGGAGGGGAGCCTTTGAGGTGATGAGGAGTGTCCTGGCACCTGAGCCAGGTCAACGGTCCATCCCTTTAGCTCCTCCCTCTTCGGTGCCTGTTGATGTCTCTTGCCAGCCTCTTGCTCTCAGGCCCAGGGATCCATCACCCCAGGTTTCCCCATTGGGAATAACTTCCTCTTCCGAGGTTTCTCCTGATCCCGCAGGGGAACCCCCGCGGAAGAGGACGTATAAGAGGAAACACACAGACTCCCCTGAGTCTACAACATCTGATACCGACTTAGATGAGTCGGAGGGTTCCCCACGGTCCCCCTCTGAGGATGTCTCCTTTTCAGACATCCTTGAACTCCTCAAACAGAGGGGGAACTGGCCTTCCATTGACCCCTCCGAGGATGAGTCGGTATACCTGGAGGCTTTTGGATCCCGACCCTCCACCTCCTGGGTGTCTCCGCCTTTCGACCCACTTATGCAGGTAGTGGCTCTGAAGGCGTGGGCAGCCCCAGATTCTGTGGAACCTGTCCCCAGGAGGCCATCCAAATTTATTACAACCCCTTCAGACAAGCAGTTTCTTTCTAAGGGCGTCTCTGTGGATGCTATGGAGGTGGCGGCGGCGGCCACCAAGAAGGAACTTGCGGATCCTTCCGTGCCTGTCCATCCTCCTAACAAAGATTCTAGGACCATGGATAGGTATGGTAAGCGGATGTTTTCTTCAGCGACCTTTGCTATGCGTTCGCTGAACTACCTTTGTCATTTCACCAGACTTCAGAGAGATATTCTCAAGGAACTAGGTGAAGTGGTTCAGGATCCTTCAGCTGCTGGGGCTCAAGACAAGATTGCCTCACAGCTAGCAATCCTAAATTCTTTAACCAACTCCTCCATGCGGCTCATATCCTATGCAGCCGATGGAGCGAGCAGAGCCGCAGGCACAGGAGTGGCTCTTAGACGTCAGGCCTGGATGCGGCTTTGTAATTTCGCGGACCCCTTTAAGGTGTCCTTCACCAATACCCCCTTTGACGGTTCGGCTTTGTTCGGACCTCAGGTGAAGGAAACCTTGACCAGGTGTGAGCAAGACGGCAAAACTCTTTCTGCCATAGGAGTCCATTTTTCCACCCCTTCTAGACCCTATCCCAAGGGTCAGAAAGGAGGAAAGATGTGGTTCCGTAAAGCCCAAGGAGCAGCGCCGGACACACGTGGTCAGTTTACCCCAGAGGCAGAGGGGGTAACAATAATAGACGCCGCCCTAGAGGCAGGGGGGGTCCCCAGAATCAGGGCAACAGGGAGCCTCTTCCTGATGAGCCCTTTCAGCATTCCTGAGGTGTTGCCCGACTGTCCACCCTTGAAGGCAGTCGGGGGAAGGATATCGCTGTACCCAGTAGCCTGGCGTTCCCTATCACAAGACATGTGGGTACAGTCGATCATATCTGAGGGTTACAAAATCCCCTTCGAAAGGTATCCCGTACCTCACCAATCCCTTCCAGACATCTCACCCGGTCAAAGGGATTTGGCAAAATAGGAGGTTTCAAAGCTCCTAGAAAAAAGAGCCGTCCAGACTGTTCCAGCAGACCAAGTAGGATCCGGCGTCTACACGAGATTCTTTTTGGTCCCCAAAAGGACGGGAGATTGGAGACCTATTTTAGACCTGAGCAATCTAAACAGATTTGTCAAGAAGGCAAGATTCCGGATGGTCACGCTTCAGTCCATTCTGCCCTTTCTGGGCAAGGACAACTGGATGTGCTCGATAGACCTTCAGGACGCATACTATCACTTAAAGATACACAGACGCTCCAGGAGGTTTCTCCGCTTTCGGCTAGGGACCAGTCATTATCAATTCAGAGTCCTGCCCTTTGGCCTCACTTCAGCCCCCAGAGTGTTTACCAAATGCATGGCAGTGGTCACAGCTCATCTGAGACGTCAAGGATTCCAGGTGTTTCCTTATTTAGACGACTGGCTCCTCTCCGCCACCACCAAGCATCAGCTTCTTCAGAGCAGAGACTACACTCTGCAGCTTTGCAAAAGGTTGGGAATATCGGTGAATTTCGAAAAATCTTCTCTGCTGCTTTGCCAATCTATCACCTTTATAGGCGCAGAATTAAACACCGTCAGTATGTTAGCCAGACTAACAGATCAGAGAATTCTGGACATCCAAAAATACGTTCGGATCTTATTGCAGAGCAGCAAAGTCAAAGCCAGATTGGTTCTGAAGGTTCTAGGTCTTATGGCTGCGGCCATTGTACTTCTACCATTAGCTCGCTTCCACATGCGTCTTCTGCAGTGGATGTTATTCACTCAGTGGTCGTTCCAGAACCTTCCCATGAGGCACGAAATCTTGGTTACACAATCGTGCAGGACTCATCTAACCTGGTGGATATCTTCCCCTCTACTTCATCAGGGCCGACCATTTGTTCCCCCTCCTCCGGTTGCCACAGTCACTACGGATGCCTCTCTGATTGGGTGGGGGGGGCATTATCAGGGCAGGATGGTCCACGGGACTTGGCAACCCATCGAATACCATCTGCACATAAATGTCCTGGAGATGAGAGCGCTGCTTTTAACGTTGCAAGCCCTCAGCGACTTTCTTCCCAGGGACTATTGCAGTTCAAGCGGACAACATGTCTGTGGTCTGGTACATCAACAAGCAGGGCGGGACCAGGTCCTATCCTTTGTGTCGAGAAGCTCTCAGACTTTGGCAATGGGCAATCTCCTCTCATCGGTTTCTGATAGCAACGCACATACCCGGCAGGTCCAACCTCTTAGCGGACAGACTGAGCAGAGCCATTCTCATGCCTCACGAGTGGTCTCTCAATCAATCGGTAGTGGACGAGATATTTCTGAAGTGGGGCACCCCTTGTTGCGACCTTTTTGCTACACCCCAAAACAACAAATGCCCGGACTTCTTCACCCTCTTTCCCCTACCAGGCCAACCCCTGAGAGACTCTCTAACCCAGGATTGGCCCCGGGGACTTCTGTACGCCTTTCCTCCTTTCCCCTTAATTCACAGGTCATTCAGAAAGCTACCGTTTTGAGAGCCAAGTTGATTCTCATTGCCCCTTACTGGCCTCGACAAATTTGGTTTCCGACCCTACATCGTCACCTCCTGGTGCAGCCTTTGAATCTGGACCCAGTTCCGGATCTTCTGATCCACCAATCGGGTCAACAGCACCGGGCCATTCGTTCTCTCAACCTCACTGCTTGGTTGCTCCACTTCCTTCCCTAGCCAGGCTTCCTATGATCTCTGATCCTGTCAGAGATATCTTAATAGCTTCCTTGAAGTCGTCCACCAGAACGGTTTATGCTAGCAAGTGGCGACGTTTTTCCCTTTGGGCAAACTCCAGGCACATTGATCCCTTTACTGCACCTGTGCATTCTGTTTTAGATTTTCTGGCTGAAGTTTTTCAGTCAGGATCTACTTCATCAACAGTTAAAGTTCAACTGGCGGCTATTTCCAAATATCATGTTGGCTTGCAAGATCATAACATTATGTCACATAGACTATGCAAAGCCTTTCTGAGAGGAGTTTTTCTCCTAAAGCCTCCAATAAAACATCCTCCTCCACAATGGGATCTGAATTTGATGTTAGCATCCTTGATTTTACCCCCCTTTGAACCGTCTGCTTCATGCTCCTTAAAGTTACTGACCTGGAAAACAATATTCTTACTGGCTGTCACTTCAGCAAGGAGGGTATCCGAGATTCAAGCTCTCTGCATCCGTTCCCCTTACTTGGTTTTTCACAAGGACAGGGTATCCTTGAGAACAAATCCATCCTTTCTACCCAAAGTTGTTTCTCAAACTAATATTAATCAATCCATCGATCTACCAGTTTTTTTCCCAAATTATTCTGACAGAGCTGAACAAAAGCTTCATTTTTTGGATGTCCATCGTCAGCTCAGATATTATTTGCATAGAACTAAACAATTCAGGAAATCAGATCAATTATTTGTCTCCTATGCAGAAAACAGGAAAGGTCTCCCAGTATCAAAAGTGACCTTGTCCAGATGGTTATCTTCCGCCATTTCTTATGTGTATTCGCTCAGAGGCAAGCAACTACCCTCAAAACCGAAGGCACACTCAACCAGGAGCCTATCCACTTCTACAGCCTTTCAGGATAGGCTACCCATTGATACCATTTGTGCAGCAGCTACTTGGGCCACTCCTCATACCTTTGTCTCTCATTACAAATTAGATTTGGCCTCCAGGGACAGAGCCAGTTTTGGTTCCACAGTACTCAAGAGTCTGTTCCATTGAGCCACCCGGGATACAGGTGTTAGGGACGCGGTCCCATCCAGCAAGAATGAAGGCGAGATTGACAACTTAACATTTAGAAGTTATGTACCTACCATAACGTTCCATGTTAGTTGTCTTCTCTCGCCTTCTTTCTTGCGTCCCTCCCTCCTTCCCCCTGGCCTGGACAGATCTTGAAGAGTTTCTCTTTATCAGATTCACTCTCCTTAGTTCTTTAGAGAGTCTATCTTAAGAACTTTTTCCCTAGTTCTTCTAGGCTAGTTTTGCTCTTCCTTTGGGATTAGTATTATTGGCAGGGTTATTTAGCTACCAAACGAGATCTGAGGTAGTCTTGCCTTGCATCATGGGATATAGGGTTGCCTCGAGCTGGTAAAAGGAGTTCTCAAGCTAAGCAAGTGCCGAGTTGGAGCCGAGGATCGGCTCCGAACCCATCCAGCAAGAAAGAAGGCGAGAGAAGACAACTAACATGGAACGTTATGGTAGGTACATAACTTCTAATTTCTGGATATTGTCCACCAGTGGGGTACTCAAGTAGATCTTTGCCTCTCCTCTGAACAGACAACTTCCTCTATTTTGTGCCAGAGTCCCAGGTCCTCTGGTGTGGAAGGTTGACACCCTATCTTTTTCTTGGAAGGGGATGTTTCTTTATACTTTCTCTCCCCTTCCCCTCATTCCAAAAGTACTGTTCAAAATTCAACAGGACGCCCTCAAAATCTTGTTGGTGACTCCCTTTTAGCTGAGACAGCATTGTTTCCCTCCTCTTCAGCATTTAGCTAAGGGCGGTCATCACAAGTTACCTTGCTGGGTGGACCTACTCAAACAAGACAAGGGATCTCTCATCCATCTCCACTCTTCAACTGACTCTTTGGGTGTTAGGATTTTAAGTCCACATAGACAATTTTTCTGTGGACATGTTTAGGGTCCTGCAGGAAGCGAGGAAACCCAATACTAGGAAATGCTACTTACCCAAATGGAAGAGTTCTGTTTGGTGTCTTTCTCGTAACCTTGATCCACTTTCTGTGGGTGTTCCTTTGGTTCTGTCTTACCTGTATGAATGGCTCAAGGCTGGGTTGACTAATTCTTCTGTTAAGGCCCAATTAACATTCTCTGTCTGCCTTTATCTCCTCCTTTAGCTTCTAGATTTGAAGCTAAACAATTTCTTAAAGACGTCCTTCATATTAGGTCTCCCAGGAAGCCTGTTCCTTCTCCCAAGGATCTTAATTTTGTTTTGGAAAAATTGACTCTGGCTCCTTTTAAGCCTGTGGCTTCAGCTTCCTTGCAACATTGCTCTTGGAAGACTGTACTTTAGTTGGCCCTTTACTCCTGTCAGACGGGTGTCTGAGCTTCAAGCCCTTATGGCTTGTCCTCCTTTTCTGGTGTTTTTATAAGGACAGGGTGTCCTTGCATATACTAATCATTCTTCTGTGCCCAAGGTGGTGAATGAGTTGTCCCTTAATCAGTCTATTTGCCCACTTTTTTCCCTTCTCCACAATCTGCTAATGAGAAGGTGCTGCACACGTTGGATGTGCATAGACAACTCAGATTTTATTTGGATAAGAATAAGACTATTAGGAAATCTGAATAGCTCTGTTTCATTTCATACCAAGTCTTTGGGATTAGCTGTTTCCAAGCAAACTGTTTCTTCTTGGATCTCAAAAGCTAGTTATTTTTGTTATTCTTTGCGTGGTGCCTTCCTTATTCTGTAAAGGCTCATTCTACTAGAGCTGTGGCTTCTTCTGGTGCTTTTTTCAAAGGTTTGGATACTAACTCTATTATTGAGGCAGCTACCTGGACGTCTGTGCATACTTTTACCAAGCACTACAAGTTGAATGGAATTTTCAGAGTTAGAGCTGGTTTTGCTAGGGCCATCCATTATGACTTCCTAGAGAGTTCTGCTGGTCCTCCCTTCTCCCAAGTTTCTTCCTGAGCTTTGGCAATCTCCCTGATTTTATGAATATTGCAACAGTGAAATGAAAGGACATCGTAAAGTTGTGTAAAATCTTATCATAACGGTAGACGCCTTTCTCTTCACTGCTAAGTATTCACTCTCTCCCACCTCCCCCTGGTCCATTTGTCTTCAGGATGTACTGGTTACCTCTTGGTTTTCCTTGGACTAGTGTTCCTACTGGGGCTTTCAGTTCTGAGGATGGTATATCCAGATGTCACCTTTATGCCCTCCACTGTGTGAGAAGCGTATGCTTGACGTATGGTGTACCTTAAAGCAAACTAAGGCTTTGGTTTACTGGTCGGACGTTGGGCTGCCATAGGCAGGGGAGCCCTAAATGGCATGAATACTGCATCAGTGAAGAGAAGGACATCTACTGTTATGGTAAGAGTTTACACAACTCCATAGGTTTATAGGTTCATAAATTAGTAGTAGGCTAACTGCCCTTGTGGGCCATTTTCAGCCTAGCCAATTACCCCATGTGAGAATCAAACCCTGCACCTTATGTTTGTAAGGTAAACACCTTAACCATTATGCCAACCCCCCACCCTCACTGTACTTTCATTCTGGACTGTAGAAAAGGGGATAAGATCCTCTTTTGCTGCTCTCCCTTCAGTATTGCATTTCTTATCAGAATTCTCATAAAGCTTCCAGTTTCTCCACTATAGAGGTTCAGTTTGCAGCTATTTCGAATTTTCATATCTGCCATAATCAGACACCTATATCCTCTTTGAAAGTTTCGAAAACCTTCCTCAAGGGGAAACTTTCTTAGACCTGCCATAAAAGACCGTTTATCACAGTACTGCTGCAATCCCTTATGCATTCCCTGTTTTGAGCCAGTAGCCTCAGTAAATCTCAAGTACTCAGCATGGAAAATAATCTTGACAGCAGTCACTTCAGCCAAGAGGATCTCAGAATTATAGGCCCTTTCTTGCAAACCACCATATTTGACCTTTCATAAAACCAAATCCTTCCGTTATTCCTAAGGTGGCTCCCAAATCTAACATCAATCAATCCGTAAACCTTCCATTTTTTCCCCCAAAGTTATCAAGCAAAGAATGTACGTTACATTTGCTTGATGTTCAAGTTGATCTCCATAGTACAAAAGACTTGAGAAAATCAGATCAATAATTTGCCTTTTCCATAGTTGTATTAGGGTTGTAGTGTTTCCAGGGTCATTTTTTAAACTAGGTTTACCATTACCTAAAAGACCAATACCTCATTCAACAAGGTCAGTGGCAACTTCCACAGATTTTCAACAAAATCTGCCTGTTGATGAGATTTGTGCTGCAGCAGCATGATCAGTGTTTCACAGTTTTGCATCTTATAAACTGGATGTACTCTACAAATCACACTCCTCTTTTGGCTCCAGTGTGATCAGGAATTTCCTTCCTTGATGCCTTCCAGGAAGTCGCTAGCTAGAAGATCTTTTCCATCAGTTGAATCAGAAGAAAATGGACAACATTGAATACGAAAGTTAAGTACATGTACTCACCATTAGGATAGATCCTTGTTGTCCTATTTTTGTCTGGTTCAACATACCCCCCCCCCTTCCAAATTGTCACCTATTTTGCCTCAAGGAACAGGTAGTATTCTTGAGTCCTGGAAATGTATGCTTCAGCTGGCTGCTGCTTCTTTCTGTACATGGATACCTTTATGCTAGGCTTTGTTCAAGAATAGGTTTCAGTAAGATATCAGTGTACTTTAACCTCATATTAAGTTTGCAAACTATTCAGGATAGGATGAGAAGGGATTATGATAAGGGAGGAGTAAGAGCCCCAGAGCCAGACGTTTGGCGGTGCAGATTCTAGATCCAAGTCTAATCAGTTGAACCAGATGAAAACAGGACAACATGGATCTATCATTATGGTGAGTATGTAACTTTCGATCTGATGTTATCCATGTCACTGTTCGTCACTCTTGGGTCGTAGGATCCAACATCGGATTGGAGCCGGCAACTTTTCAGACATCTTCTAGGATCGAGCTCCTCCCACTCCCATATTCCTTTGCTGCCCTCTAACCCCAAAGATCTTTTGCCGCGCTCAGCATCAGATGTGGTTCTTTGGTTCGAGTCTCCGGTAGGGATAAGTACCTTAAAATTTTCTTCTTTTTGGCTTAACTCTGTTTTGTTAGTTTTCTATAGTTAGCTTGTTCTTTTAGCTAGTTTATAGTCTCTCTCTCCCCCCACTTGTGGTTGTTGTGGGATGTGGCACCCTTTTTCATTTATTGCCTCTATAGACTTTAGTGTTGTAGTTCTTTCAGTGTTGGTGTTTCTATTAGTTATTGGTTGTCCTTTCCATTTTTTTGGCATTAGCATTCTTCAGGTTAACGATTTTGGTGCGTCCCTTAGGTTTTGGTGATTGCTTTGCTTTTCAGCTATGTCCGACAATCCTAAATAAGAATAATGTAGGTCACCACAACACCACAATTCCACAGAAAAAAGGTGTTTATTAATAAAAACAACCAAGACTTAGCGCTTTCGCCTTTTTCATATAGGCATCATCAGAGTCATTGGTCTCACATAAAATCCCTTTTTACAATACAAGTCAACCAGTTAAAATAATTAAAGTTCATTCACATTTAAAGAGAACAAACCAAAGTACTAAGGTACATGTACTATAAAACAGATTAAGTTCTCATCATATGCACAAAAAAATAAATTATTATAAAAATAACACTAGTGTTTGAAGGTTCATATGTGCATGGACCTTCATTTTAATGTAATGTTCATAGAACAGTTGTCATTTATCCCTGGAGACAAACCAGTTAGCTTTAAAAGGAGCTCCACATGCTGTCTGAAGATGCTCATGTCCGATTTGCATGAGGAGTGCCTCTATTGTTTGGGCGCTGACCACCTGGGGGTTGAATGCCTCTGCTTCTAGATCCTGCAACTCCAGCAAAAGATCCAGGGCTTCCACACTGAGGTCCTTAGATCTGAGTCATGCAGGACCCAAACGTTCGGCTCCTCAATTGTTCTTGGATCCAAGGCAGATGGATCTGGGATCAGTGTCAGATCCCACCATTATTATAGAAGACTCCCCTTCGGGTTCTGGCTTGGGGGTAGACCCCTTCTGCCTTCAGGTGCAGGAGCCAATCTCCAGTCAGGCACTGGAGGTCCTTGAGGTCCAGACATCCATCCCCAGCCAGGTCCTCTGCCTCTTCTAGGTCCTCCAGGAGCTTGCTCCCCTCCGATAAAGACAAGATGATGCAGTCCTTCCTCAAGGCTCAGATTGAGTTGGGGCATCTTGCATCCCATGCCCATCTGGCCAGGGGTTCTTCTCCTACCCCTTTGCTGTTGTCTCCTCATCCAATCCAGGTGGTTTCAGATCTCTATGCTCTGGAACGCATCGAAGAGGAGATGGGGGTCCCTGGAGGCCATTCTGTCTCTACCCCATTTGAATCCCTGACCACCTCTGCTCAACCTCCCCTTCCACAGACTTAGATCCAGGCCTGACCTGTCACCCCAGAGTCCCTTGGGTGAGGGCTCTGGCCCTGTGTTTTCAGGCCCGTCCCTTCCCCTTGGTGCTTCGGCCCTCGACAGCTCGGGGCTGGTATTGTCCGGAGGCCAGGAGGTGCTGGCATGCTCTGTTCCCTCTTCTCAGGCTGGCCTGCCTGGCGTGCGGATGGAGCATTGCCCAGCCCTTCATCTTTCCGGGTGGTAGAGAGGACTTTTTCCTCCACCAAGGTTTTCTCCCTGGCTTTCCAGGGACCATCCCAACCCTCCCGACTGTGTGCTCTTTTCATCCTGTTCCTGGTTAGCCCTCTCGAACTAGCCTACAGGTGGTAGTTAATCCTCTTAGGGTTCCCCTTTCTTCCGAATCCTCCCCTGAGCACCCCCTATGAGGAGATGCCTCAGAAAAGATCTTGCAGGAGTAGGCACCTAGACTCCCCTACGGAGTGTCTCACTGAGGATGAAGACCTTAATGAAGGGGACTGGTCCCCCAGATCTCCGCTCGAGGATGTCCACTTTGGGGAAATCTTGAAAAACTTCAAGCTTAAGGATTGATGGTTTTCTTTACCCCCGTCCTCCGAGGGGTTCATGTTCCTGAAGGCTTTTGGGACAGGACCATCTACCTTGTGGGTTCCCTCCTGCTGACAAACTCCTAAACCTCATCACCAGCAGGGCATAGAAGGAGCCAGATACTGTGGAGCCGGTGCCAAGAATGCACCAAGAAGTTTGAGTCCCCCCTAAGAAGGACAGTTTTGGTCAAAAGGCTTGCCAGTCGATGCTGTTTTGGTAGCCACCGCAACCAAGAAAAAATCGGCGGAGCAAGTACGTCTGTTCATCCCCCAAATCGAGAGTCCTGGGCAATTGACAGACACTGAAAGTGGATCTTTGCCTCAGCTACCTTCGGTCTGTGGGCGCTTAACTACTTGGCACATTTCACCTGACTCCTAGAGGGACTTGGTCAAGGAATGTACCACTTCCCTTTCTAAGTTGTTGCCTGCCTAGGAGCCACGTAAGGTGTCCTCCAGGATGCCTGCTATCACTTCCCTATCTAATTCCTCGATGAGTCTGATTTCCAGTGATGTGAAAGTTGCCACTTGAATGGCCAGTACAGGCATCACTGTTTGATGCCATGCCTGGCTGCATCTTTGCAGATTTGTGGAGTCCTTTAAGGCAGCCTTCACCAATGCCCCTTTGATGGATCTACCCTCTTTGGTCCTTCGGTCAAAGAAACACTCACCCCCAGTGAGTAGGAAGGCAAGACCTTGTCTGCTGTGGGAATCGACTCTTTTACCCCTCAGCCCTCCTTTTCCAAGACACAACGAGGGGCTAGAAAACTGTTGATGTTAAGTTGTCAATCTCGCCTTCATTCTTGCTTGATGGGTTCGGAGCCGATCCCTCGGCTCCGACTCGGCACTTGCTAAGCTCGAGAGTCACTTTTACCAGCTCGAGGCAGCCCCATATCCCATGATGCAAGGCGGTAAGTACCCAGATCTCGTTTGCCGCTTCGCTTATGAGGTCCTCCTTTTACCAGCTCCTGGTAAGTGATTCACTACTTTGATATTTTAGCCCCTTTTTGCTAAAAACCCTTTAATTTTTAGTTTTAAGTTAATTATAAAGATTTTCTGACAGAAAATTCCCTGTCTCAACTAATTTTTTTTTTTAGTCAAACTTTACCCATCCCATCCCCCCCCTGTTAGGGTGTGTGTGTGTGTGTTTTTCTAGTAATACCTTTTTGGTATTTTATTTAATTTAATTCTTTGACTGGTGTGTGTGTGTGTTGTGAAACACCATGTCAAAGGAGAGGGTCTCAGGCTTTAAGAAGTGTGACTCGTGCTGTCAGAAGATGTCTCTGACAGACGGTCACACTTCTTGCCTTTATTGCCTGGGGCCTCTTCACCTGCTGGACTCCTGTGCTATATGTCATTCTTTCAGCCAGAGAGTCCTGCAGGAAAGAAGAAACAAGTTAATACTCAGGGGCCTTCTTAAGCCGGAGGGCTCTCCGGCTAAGTCGGCTCCACCTAAGACTGGCAAGTCTTCCAAGGCCCAGGCTTCTGTGTCAAAGCCTGCGGCCTCGGCTCCGACTCGTTCTGAGTCGAGATCGGCTACGGCTGGAGCCGATTCTGGCATAACCAAGCCTTCGGCGCGGATGGCTAACGGTGCCGATTCTGCATCGTCCACTTCGGTGTCGGCTCCGATCGGTTCCGACCATCATGTGGCACAGGCATCGGTGTCGGCTCCGATCGGCTCCGACACCGTTACTCTTGTGGCTGTATCGGCTCCGGCTGGAGCCGATGCATCGAGGCTACCTGTCGGCTCCGATAAGTTGTCGGCTCCGACAGGTTCTATAGTTTCGTCGGTTCCGATGGCTCCTTCCAGGAAGAGGTCGAGGTCTCCTTCCTTGGAGCCGATACTTTCGGCTCCGGCTTCACCTCTCCTTTCGGAACGGAGCCATCGGAGCCGATCTTCAAAGTCATCCAGGCTTTCTGACCATGACTTAGAGAGAGTGGTCAGTAGATTACTTAAGTCACAGGCACTGGCCCAAATGTTACATAGTCCGTCTCAACAGACGACTATTGGTCCACACCCCGTTACAGTTCCTCCTTCAACTCTACCCCAGAGCTTGGAGTTGGAGTCTTCGGGAATGGTTACTGCTACGGCTGGAGGACAGATACCCCCTTCTGTTCCTTCAGCCTCTACTCTTATCTCCTCTTCGAGACCTTCCTTAGAGGGATTCGGTGGCCGGGCTTCCATGGTCTTCTCCGAGGGGGTGAGTGGCATCGGACCCTTGTCCGAACCCGCTCTTCCCCTTGGAGCCTCGGCCTTGGTGAGCTCGGCTCCGACATCTGCCTCGGAGACTTCCCTTTCGGTGGTCCCTGGAGTTCCTAGTTCTTGAGCGGGTTCTCTCGGACCTGCCTGGGAGGGGAGCATTCGAGGTGATGAAGAGCGTGCTGGCCACTGGTATCAGTCAGCAGACCGTTCCCTTAGCTCCTCCCTCTCTAGTGCCTGTTGATATCTCTGCCACTTCTCTTGCTACAGGACCCAGAGATCCTCCGCCTCAGGTTTCCCCATTGGGAATTTCCCCCTCTTCCGAGGATTCTCCTGATGTTTCGGGAGATCCTCCTAGGAAGAAGGCTTGTAAGAGGAAACATGTAGACTCCCCAGAGTCTATCACTTCAGATACTGACTTTGATGAGTCAGAGGGATCCCCTAGATCCCCCTCTGAGGATGTCTCCTTCTCAGACATCCTAGAAGCTGCCACCAAAAGGAACTTGCAGATCCTTCCATACCCGTCCATCCTCCTAATAAGGACTCTAGGACCATGGACAGGTACGGTAAGCGGATGTTTTCCTCAGCGACCTTTGCTATGCGTTCGCTGAATTTACCTATGTCACTTCACCAGACTCCAGAGGGATATCCTTATGGAGCTGGGTGAAGTAGTACAGGATCCTACAGCTGCAGGGGCTCAAGAAAAAATTGCTTCGCAGCTAGGAACCCTTAATTCCATTGCAAACTCCTCCATGTGGCTAATATCATATGCTGCTGATGGAGCGAGTAGAGCCGCAGGTACAGGTGTGGCTCTTAGACGCCAAGCCTGGATGCGGCTATGTGACTTTGCAGATCCCTTTAAGGCGTCCTTCACAAATTCTCCCTTTGATGGGTCAGCTTTGTTTGGCCCTCAGGTGAAGGAAACTTTGACCAGGTGCGAGCAGGACGGCAAGACTCTTTCTGCTGTAGGAGTCCGTTTTCCACCCTTCTAGACCTTACCCCAAAGGACAGAAGGTGGCAAAATGTGGTTCCATAAATCCCAAGGAGTCACGCCGGATTCACGTGGTCAGTTTACCCCTAGAGGCAGAGGGGTAACAACAACAGGCGCGCTCTAGAGGCAGAGGGGTCCAAAAACCAGGAAACAGAGAGCCTCTCTCTGACAAGCCCTTTCAGCATCCCTGAGATGTTGCCCGGCTGTCCCTCCTTGGAGGCAGTCGGGGGAAGATTATCACTGTACCCAGAAGCCTGGCATTCCCTCACTCAAGACAGTTGGGTACAGTCGATCATATCCAAGGGTTACATAATTCCTTTCGAGGAAAGTCCTTTTCTCTCAAATTCCCTTCCAGATGTACCACCGGTCTAAGGGAAATTGCAGAGTTAGAAGTCTCAAAACTACTGCAAAAGAGCCATTCAGCCAGTTACAAAAGACCATTCAGAGCCGGAATCTACTCAAGGTTCTTTTGGTCCCCAAAAGGCGGGAGACTGGAGACCAATATTGGATCTCAGCAGACTCAACAAGTCTGTGAGGAAGACAAGATTCGAATGGTCACTCTTCAGTCAATTCTGCCCTTCTTACAGAAGGACAACTGGATGTGCTCAATAGATCTTCAGGATGCGTACTATCACATCAAAATTCACAGGCGCTCAGGAGATTTCTCCGCTTTCGGCTGGGGTCCAGTCATTTCCAGTTCAGAGCCCTGCCCTTTGGTCTCACTACAGCCCCAGAGTGTTCACCAAATGCATGGCAGTGGTCACGGCTCACCTGAGGCGTCAGGGATTCCAGGTGTTTCCGTATCTCGACGACTGGCTCCTTTCAGCCACCACCAGGCATCAGCTTATTCAAGCCAGGGATTACACAATAAAGCTTTGTACTCTTTTGGGCATCTCGATAAACTTCGAAAAATCATCCTTATCGCCCTGCCAGTCTATTACTTTCATAGGCGCAAACTTAAACACTGTTCGGATGTCAGCTACCCTTACAGATCAAAGAGTTTCAGACATTCAAAGTCATGTCAGGATCATTCTGGCCAACAAGAAAATACAGGCCAGAATGGTTCTAAAGGTATTAGGCCTCATGGCTGCGGCCATTACTCTTCTTCCCTGGCTCGATTCTACATCGCCTTCTTCAGTGGATGCTGTTCACACAGTGGTCGTACCAACAACTTCCAATGCGTCACCAGATTCTGGTGACACAGACTTGCAAAGATCATCTTGCTTGGTGGATCACATCTCCTCAGGTTCACCAAGGCAGGTGCGTTGTACCCCATCCCGATAGCCACTGTCACCACGGATGCCTCCCTGATCGGGTGGGGGTCATTATCAGGGCAGGATGGTTCATGGGACGTGGCAGCCGTTCGAGTACCATCTGCACATAAATGTCCTGGAGATGAGAGCAGTGCTTTTAACGTTGCAAGCCCTCAACGACTTTCTTCCCGTAGGGACAATTGCAGTCCACACAGACAACATGTCTGTAGTTTGGTATATCAACAAACAGGGCGGAACCAAGTCCTACCCCTTGTGTCGAGAAGCGCTCAGACTATGGCAATGGGCGATCTCCTCTCATCGGTTTCTGGTAGCAACGCATATCCCTGGGAAAACCAACATTGTAGAGGACAGATTGAGCAGAGCTATTCTCATGCCTCACGAGTGGTCTCTCAAGCAATCTATAGCGGAAGAGATATTTCTGGAATGGGGTCGTCCATGTTGCGATCTTTTTGCTACTCCCCAAAACAGCAAATGCCCAGACTTCTTCTGTCTCTTCCCTCTACCAGGCCATCCCCCCAGAGACGCTCTGACCCAGGATTGGCCCCAGGGACTTCTTTTTTATGCCTTCCCTCCATTTCCTCTGATCCCTCAAGTTATCCAGAAAGCTACCGTTTTGAGAGCCAAATTGATTCTCATTGCCCCTTACTGGCCTCGACAAGTTTGGTTTCCGTTCCTCCATCGTCACCTTTTAGTGCAGCCGTGGCATCTGGACCCAGTGCCAGATCTTCTGATTCACCAATCCGGGCAGCTGCACCGGTCTATTCCTTCTCTCAACCTCACAGCATGGTTGCTCCACTTCCTTCCTTAGCCAGGCTTCCTTTCATCTCTAACCCTGTTAGAGACATCATAGTAGCTTCTTTAAAATCCTCTACCAGGAGGATTTATACAAGCAAATGGAAACATTTCTCTTATTGGGCTAAGGCCAAGAATATTGATCCTTTCACTGCCCCTGTTCAGGCAGTTCTGGACTTCTTAGCAGAGATTTTTCATGCAGGCTCCTCTTCTTCCACAGTCAGAGTTCAATTGGCTGCTATCTCCAACTTTCATGTCGGAGTCGCAGATCATAATATTATGTCCCATAGGCTCTGCAGGGCCTTCTTGAAAGGAATTTTCCTATTAAAGCCTCCAATCAGGAATCCTCCTCCTCAGTGGGATCTAAATTTAGTGCTGACATCCTTGATTCTTCCCCTTGAGCCAGCTGTTTCTTGCTCCCTGAAATTTCTTTCTTGGAAAACTTTATTCCTAGTGGCTATTACATCGGCCAGGAGGGTGTCTGAACTTCATGCTCTATCGGTTCGACCCCCTATTTGGTTTTCACAAGGACAGAGTGTCATTGAGAACTAATCCGACCTTTCTGCCTAAGGTCGCCTCAAAACCAATTTGAATCAATCCATTGATCTTCCTGTATTTTTCCCGAACTATTCAGACAGAGCGAACAAAATTACATTATCTTGATGTCCACCGTCAACTCAGATATTATTTGGACAGAACAAAAAATTTAGGAAATCTGATCAACTTTTTGTTTCCTATGCGGATAATAAGAAAGGCCTTCCTGTTTCTAAAGTAACTTTGTCTAGATGGCTTTCTTGGTCATCTCTGAAATTTATCTGCTCAGGGAAAACAGCTGTGCTCAAAACCTAAAGCACATTCAACTAGGAGCTTAGCTACTTCTACAGCCTTTCAAGCTAGACTTCCTCTAGACACTATTTGTGCAGCGCCCACTTGGGCCACTCCTCATACTTTTGTTTCCCACTACAAATTGGACTTGGCCTCCAGGGACAGAGCCAGTTTTGGCTCTACAGTCCTCAAGAGTCTGTTCCATTGAGCCACCCAGGATAGAGGTGCTAGGGACGCGGTCCCATCAAGCAAGAATGAAGGCGAGATTGACAACTTAACATTAAGAAGTTATGTACCTACCATAACGTTCCATGTTAGTTGTCTTCTCTCGCCTTCTTTCTTGCGACCCTCCCTCCTTCCCCAGGCCTGGACAGACCTTGTTATAAGAAATTATTATGCTGAAGACCATTCAGACCTGGTCTTTCTTCCATCCTGTAAGTTTCTTTCTTCCTTTTGGAAGTGTTTTATGCTTGGTGTTATTGCCCTTTGTCATCAAACGAGATCTGGGTACTTACCGCCTTGCATCATGGGATATGGGGCTGCCTCGAGCTGGTAAAAGTGACTCTCGAGCTTAGCAAGTGCCGAGTCGGAGCCGAGGGATCGGCTCCGAACCCATCAAGCAAGAAAGAAGGCGAGAGAAGACAACTAACATGGAACGTTATGGTAGGTACATAACTTCTTATTTCGAAAGTTCCAGTCTTCCTTCCAGGATGTTCAGGACAAGCCATCTTCTAGCAGGGGGAGAGGGTTCAGTGGCAGATGCAGCCCCAGGTGCAGAGGGAGTCCACAGAATCAAGGTTTCAGGGACCTTTCTCTAAGAAGCCTCCCCCCCAGTGCTCCTGAGGCGCTGCCCGCCTGTTCTGCCCTGGAGACAGTCAGGGGCCATTTATCACTGCACCCTTTGGCCTCTGCAAATATTACAAGATATCACTGGGTGCTGAACATTATCTCAGGGGCTATTTTATTCCCTTTTCTGAGCCACCTCCTCCAATCAGGAAGTGCATCCCTGATGCGACACCCCATCAGAGGTTGTTAACTCAGCAGGAAGTGCTCAAACTTCTACAGAAGAGAAGCAACCAAGAGGTTCCCCCCAGGACAACGAGAATCCAGAACTTACTCTCGCTTCTTTTTGGTGGCAAAGAAGACTGAGGACCTATGTTCAGTTCTGGATCTCAGCGTGTTAAATCTCTCTGGCAAGAAGTCCAAGTTCCAGATGGTCATTGTCCAGTCCATCACGTCCCTTCTGCACAAGTGTCAATTGGATGTGCTCTGTGGATCTCCACGATGCATATTATCATATAAAAATACACAGGAGCTCCAGAAGACATCTCTGCTTTCATGTGGAGTCCAATCATTACCAGTTCAGGACCCTGCCCTTTGGTCTCACTACAGCCCACTGGGTGTTCAAGTGCATGGCAGTGGTTGCAGGTCACCTGAGACTGCAGGGATTCCAGGTGTTTCCTTACCTCAATGATTGGCTCCTCACAGCTCTTACCAAGCATTGACTGGTCACAGCCACTCAGTACTTGCTTTGCCTGTTCTACCAGTTGAGTCACAGTGAGTCTGCCCAAATCAAATCTGATTCCATCCAAAAAGTTTGGAATTTATCAGAATTCAGATGGACACTGTGTCAGAGATTGCAGCACTCCCTCTCCTACGTATTTATCTAATCAGAGCTCATGTTCAATGCCTTCTAGATCTGACTTGTCCTCAGGTCCACCTTATTCTCAGGGCCTTAGTGTCCATGGCGGTGGCAATCTATCTGATGCAGTTAGCCAGATTCCACATAAGGATTCTGCAGTGGATACTAGCTAGCAGTCCAGTGGTCTTCTGTGTATCATCTGATAAGTGCCTCAATCCATCTCATTCCAGTGTGCAGGAGTCACCTTTGATGGATTCAGTCTCTCAACCTCCTAATGGGCAGACCATTCCCCCCCCCCCCCCCCCAGTACCACCATGACCTCGGATGCTTCTCTGTTGGGATGGGGGGGTATTACTAGGGAAAGATGGTCCAAGGTACATGGTCCTTAGCAGAGACCAAACTGTATATAAATGTACTGGAGATGAGAGCAGTTTTCCTCGTGTCGCAAGCTTTTCAGGGCTGCCTCTCTCCGGGTACCATTGCAATTCATACAGACAACATGGCAGTTGTGTGGTACATCAACATTCAAGGGGGCACATGCTCTTATCTGCTTTGTCGAGATGCCATGAGGGTGTGAGAATGGGCGATGTCCTCAGGGTGCTTTCTCCTTGCAACGCACATTCCCGGTGAGTCCAGCGTGTTGGAGACAAGACTCACCGGGGCCACCCTGAATCCTTCAGTGGAGAGAGAGCTTTTCCTTCACTGGGGTTGTCCGAGCTGCGATCTGTTTGCTTCCCCTCACAACTACAAATGCAGCTGGTATTTTGCCCTGATTTCCCTAGTCGGGGAGTCCCCCAGGGATGCTGTGGTTCACAACTGACCTCTGGTCTCCTTTATGCCTATCTTCTTATACCTCTCATTCCCAGAGTGCTTCAGAAAGCTAGTCGCGTCAAGGCCACCTTGATCCTCATCGTCCCCTTTTGGCCTCAGCAGGTGGTATTCCCCTCCTACGGTCTCATCTGAAATACCCCCCTTAGGTACTAGATCCTGTTACGGATCTGAATTCCCACCCCTCCTAGCTTCTGATCCCCACCCTTCAGACTCTACATCTGACTGCGTGGTTTGTCCACTTCCCATAATTCTGAATCAGTCCAGACTTGCATCACCCATTAGAAACATTATTCTTGCCTCTCAGAAGGTATTCACCAGAAAAGTATATGAGAGTAAATGGAAAAGGTTTTCTATATAGGCCAAGCAGTGTAATCTGGACCCCTTCTTGGTCCCCATTCCAGATATTTGTTGTTCTTGTCTTCACTTTTTCCAGATGGGGCTAGTTTCGTTAATGTCAAAGTACAGTTGGTGGCTGTTTCTAATTTCCCTGTTTGAGAGGAACCTACTGTGTTCTTCGTGTTTCACTGTTGCAGTCATCACACTTGTTATCTGCCTGCAGATAGCCCTCAGTTGGCCCGAATGCCAGAATCTTGGGATTTCTGCGTCGGATGATGTCGCCTCTTCCATGATGTTATGTCGTCAGGGATATAAAACGTGCAGCCAATGCCATTACATCAGCTCTTCTTGCCGAGAGGGAGCCCAAAGCAAAAGCAGTGTGCAAGTGCCCGTTGGCCAAAACCTGAAATTTTCGTTATTCGATTTTCAAACCTGAAATCTTCTAAAGCTAGGTACCCCATTGGGGATCCTTTTTTCTTGCTCTAACCGATGTCAGAAAAAGTTAACAATTGTCTTGCCTGTGGAAAACAGATACCTCACAGAGATTTTCATTCTTACTGCGTCACCTGTTTAGGCCCAGACCAAGATGTTCCTCGCTGTTGGTTTTGTGCCTTGTTCAATGCCTGAACTATTCATCGTTGGGCTGTTTTTGTCACTAAATTCTTTCGCTCTCATTTTCTTTATTCCGAAATGTAAAATAAAATAAAATAAAATGGTTTTGATAAGCCATCCGATTACCGATCTTCTGAAAAAACATAAGGATAAAGACAGAGACAGACCTCATAAGTCCAAAACTGCCGACGACTCTTCCGTTAAGCTAGTCGCCAGTCCGCCGGTACTCATTGAGGCGCTTTTGCAGCCCCTGATACCCGCTTCTACAGATTTGCAGGTCTCTACTGAGACCCGTTCGGAGTTCGGTATGCCATGAGATGCTTCTTCGACTGTGGAACCTGCGGATGTCTCTACTTTGGATGGGTCCAGAGCCGCTGTGCAGGCACCGGCTTCTGAGGGTGTTTTCAGACCTTCCAATGTTCGTATTAAACCGACTACTTCATTTCTGACTAAAACTACTGAATTTCTCAGTCCCAGAGTTTGCACTCCGCCTAGTAAACCAACGACCAAAGCACATTCTCAAGCTCCCATGCCACAGAAACAAATGCTTAGAATGGCTGAAGACCTTATTACTCTAATTAGGGGAAGCCAGCCTTCCCCCTCTAAAAGGCAAAGACATGGTTTTTCCTTCTGATTCTACAGACCATGAGTCCGATGACTCTGAGCCCTCTGATTACGAGAACATACCCTTATCTACCTATGAGGATTCAGATGCAGAGGATTCCATTCCATCTCCCCCCCCCCCCCCCGAGGATTTTTCTTTCGGTGAAAGCTTGCATACCTTAAGGGAGCATTTCCGCCGGGAATGCAGGACTACCCTAGTCCAAAAAGAGACTCAGGGAATTTTTAGACTTGCCTCAGCACAGGCCTCTAGCTATATACCCCCTGTTCTGGAGATTGTAGATGTCTTCATGGCATCCTTTACCACAAGCTCCTAGAAAGCCTGACAGGTCCTACAGAGTATCTGACTCTCACAAATTGCTTTTTAAAAATCCCACTGCGGATCCAGAGATCATTTTTCAGGGACCTAAAGGTATTAAGGCTACTACAGCCAAAACCCCTACCCCTTCGGACAGGGATTCTAGGGCATTAGACAGATGGGGGAAAGAAGGTATATACCTCTGCAACTCTTGCCATCAGGGCTTTAAATTGCCAGTTTCATATGTTGCAGTACCAGCAGCATATTATGGAACTAATTAAACAAAAAATGTTGTTGATTCCTGATTGTGCAGAAAATAAAGATTTACAAGAATTAATGCATTCTGCAAACCAAGTTGGTAAAATACTTTGTGGTGTGGTTTTGATGCCTTAGAAGCATCTTGCAGGGCTGCTGTCACTGGGTCTGTTCTGAGAAGGCATGCTTGGCTGAAAGAACAAATCTTGCCCAACCATGTCAAAGCAAAATTACTAGATGCTCCATTAAATCAAGAATTATTGTTTGACACAAAAGCAGAAGATGTTCTTAAAAAGATAGAGGAAAATCTATGCAAACTGTTAAAGATTTCCTACAGGTGCAGCCACCTAGATTCAATAGGCATTAGCCTTCAAAAAACTGGTCCTTTCCATTCCCTCCCAGACCTTCTCAGCCCAAACCCAGGGGCAACAGACCACCAAAACTACAGTCTCAGGGTATGCACAGATCTAAACACAGGAGTGCTCTCTCCTCAAAAACAGGGAGTGGTAAGCCACCGCCTTATGGAAAAAGTTCAGAATGACTTAATTCTTCATCTTGCCCAGCCATGCTCAAATACTTGCACCCCTAGGAGGAAAATTCACCCTGCATGCAAAAAACTGGGAGCACATTACCCAGGTCCGATGAGTCTTAAACATTGTATCCCAGGGATACAGATTCTACTTCCACTCACTGCCAACCCCAAATGGGTTGCCAGACCTTCCTCCAAACCAGTGGGCAGAGGCAAGCAAGTACTTTCTCTTCTCAGTGTCAGGGCTATTCAACCTGTTCCAGCAGAACAGAGGGGACAGGTTTTATACTCCAGACTGTTCCTGGTGCCCAGAAAAGAGAACTCAGCGCCCTATCCTAGATCTGTCAATTTTCAACACCTTTCTGGTAGTAAATTCAAAATGCTTACACTCCAGCAGCTGCTTCCTATGCTAGACAAGGACTCCTGGCTTGGTCACCCTAGACTTAAAAGTAGCTGATCTGCACATCCCCATAAGGGAATCCTGCAGGAAGTATCTACGATGTTCATCGTGTTTCACTGTTGCAGTCATTACAATTGGGTTATCCTGCTGGCAGGCTACCCACAGTCGGCCTGAATTCCAAAGTCCTAGTCCGGCGTCAGTTGCTGTCGCCTCTTCCCTGAAGTCAGTGCGCCAGGGGTATAAAAGATGCAGCGGACCCTATTTCTTCAGTCTTTCTTGCCGTGCGGTGCCCGAAGCAAAAGCAGTTCGCATGTGCCGGTCGGCCGACTTTTGAGATTTTCAAATTCGAATTTCAGATCCGTAGTCTTCATTAAAGCTAAGTACCCCGTTCAGGAAACTTTTTTCTTGCTCCAGACCGATGTCAGAAAAAGTTAATAACTGTATTTCTTGTGGGAAGCATATACCTCATAAGGATTTTCATTCTTACTGTATTCCTTGCCTAGGCCCTGACCACAACGTTGCTAGTTGTCGGTTTTGTGCTAGATTTAACCAATGCACTATTAAGCGTCTGTTCGATTTTGCATTTCATTACTATGGTAGAAGATTTAATTATATAATGCCGTCGGAACAGCCGACTACCGGAGTTTATAAAAAGCGCAAAGAAAAGGACAGGCATCCGAGGTCCAAAACCGACGACAAGGCTTCTGCTAGGCCAGTCGCCGGTTCTCAGTGAGGCACTTTCGCAGCCTCTGATGCCTGCTACCTCAGAGCCACAGGCCGCTTCCGACTCCCACGCAGAGCCGACTAGGCCGCTGGAAACTCAAGGTATTGGACCCTCGGAAACTATTCCCTCAGATGGGTCTGGAGCCGCTGAGCAGGCATCAGCTTCTAAGGGTGTTTTCAGACCTACACAGTTATATGTGAAAATGACTTCAGCTTCAAAGGCAAAGACTAAAGCACCTCTAAAGACAAACAAGTACAACATTCCCCAGGACAGGCCTCCATGCCTAAAAAACAGATGCTTAAAATGGCCGAAGACCTAATTACTTTGATCAGGGGTCCCATCCCCCTCCTGATAAGAGACCTAGGCAAGAGACAGAATATGCATCTTCAGATTAGGTTTCCATTTCCTCTGATTCCTCTTCTGAACAGGAATATTCTCTTCCTCCCTATGAGGATTCTGATGCTGAAGAATCTTTCCCTTCAGCCTTTCCTCCTGAGAATTATTCTTTTGGGGAGACCATGCATACTATGAGGGAGCACTTCCACTGGGAGAGCCAAGATTACTCAGAATCTAAGAAAAGGCTCAGAGATTTCCTTTTATTACCTCAGCACAGGCCCCTTGCAATTCCTCCTGTTTTAGACATTGTAGATATGTATTTTTAGAGTCCGGTCTGTCTCCTGATTCTTTACCACCTGCTCCTGTTAAGCCAGACAGATACTACAGGGTTCCTGATTCTCACAAATTTCTTTATAAAAACCCTGCTGCTGACCCAGAAACTATCTCTCAGGGTCCCAAGGGGGTCAAGGCTTCCACTGCAAAAAACCCTATCCCCTCTGATAGGGATTCAAGGGCCCTGGACAGATGGGGGAAAAAGATTTACACTTCTGCTACTTTGGCTGTAAGGGCCTTAAATTGTGAGTTTCATATGCTTAAATATCAGCAATACCTTATGTCACAGCTTAAACAGAAAATGTTGACAAATTCTGAATGTGCAGAAAACAAAGAAATGCAGGATTTATTGCATGCAGCTGAACAAGTGGGAAAGCATACTTTGCAATGTGGTTTTGATCCTGCAGGGCCGCTGTTACGGGTTCTGTCATTAGTAGGCTTGCATGGTTACAGGAACAGAATCTGCCTGATCATGTTAAAGCAAAATTATTAGATGCTCCATTACAGCATGATACCTTGTGTGGTGTTAAAGCAGAAGAGGTGTTGAAGAAAATGGAGGACAAAGCTAAATCTATGCAAACAGTCAAGGATTTCTTACAGGTACAGCCTCCCAGATTTAGCAGGAACTGGCCTACTAAGAATTGGTCCTTTCCAGTGTCAGACAGGCCACGAAGAGGCAGATACAGACGCCCCAGAGGCAGATCCCAGCCCCAAGGCTCATACAGGTCTAAACAATGAGGTGCTTCTACCTCCAAATCGGAGAAGATAAATCACAGCCATACAGAAAACAGTCTCAATGACTTCCCCCTGCCAGCACCAAGCACTTATCTTCTGGCAGCTCCTTTAGGGGGAAAGCCTAGCACTTTTTTCACAGAATTGGCACATGATCACCCAGGATAAATGGGTCTTGAATATAGTGTCACAAGGCTACAGGTTCCACTTTCACACCCTGCCAAGGACAAACGGTATGCCAGGCCGGCCACACAACCAATGGGCAGAGGTACAAAAACAAGTTTCATCCCTCATGGACATGAGGGCCATTCAGAGAGTACCACAACAAGAGCAGGGACTAGGATTTTACTCAAGACTGTTCTTGGTGCCCAGAAAGGACAAAGCCTGTAGACAAATACTGGACCTGTCTATTCTAAACACATTTCTGGATATTCCGAAATTCAAAATGTTGACTCTGCAGCAGCTTCTGCCCGTGCTGGTTAAGAAGGCTTGGCTTGTGACTTTAGACCTAAAAGAGGCATACCTGCATGTCCCAATCAGACAATCATGCAGAAGATACCTCAGATTTATAGCTGACTCAATACACTACCAATTCTCTGCACTGCCCTTTGGCTTATCTACTGTGCCCAGGGTCTTCACAAAATGCCTGGCACCAGTAATTGCTTTTTGCAGACAAAGAGGAATACAAATGTATAATTACTTGGACGACTGTCTTATTCAAGAAGAGAACAAGGACATTCTACTACAGCATCTGGCGTTTGTAAAAAGATTGCTAACATGCCTAGGGTACACAGTAAACGAAAAGAAACCAAAGCTAGTACACTCTCAAGAGATAATATTCCTGGGTGCAAGCTTAAATACAACTGCCCAGATGGCTTATCTCACGCCAGACAAAAAAGACAACTGACTACTTATTTCAAAATGTTGGCAACAAAGACCCATTTATCTGCAAGAAAAATTCTGCAGGCTTTGAGATTCATGGCATCCTGCATTTTGCTAATTCCATATGCAAAACTGCATATGAGGAAACTACAGTGGTATCTAAAAAGTGTTTGGACTCAACATTGCCACAGCCTGGAAACAATAATTACCCTCATTCCCTGCCTGCAACAGGAGTTTCGATGGTGGGCAAAGGCCTGTCACCACAACAAGGGACAGCCATTCACTTTACCCGCAGCCAGACAGACATTAACAACAGATGCATCAGATTATGCCTGGGGGGCCCATATGGCAGGAAGATGTATTCAGGGCACATGGACCACAAGCCAAATGCATCTACATATCAATCAAAAAGAGATGCTAGCTGTTCAGAATGCCCTGACAGCCTTCAAGGATCTACTTCATCCAGGACAACTGTTGATAAAGACTGACAATACTACAGTCATGTGGTACATAAACAAGCAGGGAGGCACACATTCCTACACCCTCTGCAGACTAGCCATGACTTTTTGGGATACAGCATTGACTTACCAAGTACATCTGCAAGCACAATTCCTGCCAGGAAAGATAACTACTCTGGCAGATGAACTAAGCAGAAACCTAATGGATCCCCACAAGTGGAAATTGGATCCACAAGTCTTCAGCATGATAAAAAGGAACTGGGGATTCCCAGACATAGACCTATTTGCCTCCCCTCACAACTGCCAACTACAGGGGTTCTGCACAAGGACTTATCATAAGCAAGCATGGAAAGTGGAAGCCCTATCTTTCGGCTGGAAAAACCTAACAGTATATGCCTTTCCGCCACTGCCTCTCCTCCCCAAGGTACTCCTAAAGGTCAGACAAGAGAAGCCAAAAATGATTTTGATTGCCCCAGACTGGCCCCGCCAGCACTGGTACCCAATCATAAAGAACTTGTCTCAATGCCCAGCCTGGACATTACCTCAAATTCCTCACTTATTGACCCAATAAAACAATCAGATCCTGCACAGCCAACTCAGGACCTTAAATCTGGCAGCATGGCGGATAATGTAGCCATACAAAACACACCTCTCGCTAAAGTGGTGATGGATGTTATTTTGGAGGCCAGGAGGCCTAGCACCAGAAAATCCTATGCAGACAAATGGAAGAGATTCTTTGCTTGGAACCAGGCACAAGGAATTGACATGATTGTTCCAAATATTCCTCAGATTTTGCAATATTTAACTGAGATGCTGGCCAAAGGCCTATCCTTTTCATCAATAAAGATTCATGCCTCTGCTATTTCAGCTCATTACAATACAGAGCCACCTATTTTTTCTCATCCATTACTAAGGCAGTACCTCAGAGGGGCCAAAAACATAAGACCTACAAGGAGAGCACCAATACCTACATGGGACCTCAATTACGTCTTGAAAAACTCACACTGCCTCCTTTTGAGCTGATATAAAATTCTTGTCCTGGAAACCAGCTCTGCTCCTAGCAATAACCTCTGCAAGACGAGTCTCAGAGTTACAGGCACTCATGGCTGTGGAACCTTTTATCATTTTCCATCCTGACAGGGTTTCTGTGAGGACAAACCCGACATTTATGCCTAAGGTAGTGTCCATTGTGGCCCTGAATCAAACAATTCATTTGCCTACCTTTTTATCCAAACCCACAGAATAAGGGTGAGATACTTCTGCATTCTTTGGACATTCACAGGCAGCTACGCTTCTACTTGCACAGAACCAAAGCTTTCAGAAAGACTGAACAACTTCTAGTGGCATATGCTGCAGGATCACAAGGAAAGGCTATCTCAAAGCAGACTATTTCAAAGTGGATAGGCCACTGCATTCGTTTCTGCTATTCACAGCATGGTAAATCAGTGCCTAAGGGCATTAGGCCCCATTCAGCCAGAGCAGCAGCCACTTCAGCAGCCTTCCTCAGAGGAGTACCAACCAAAGACATCTTAGAGGCTGCAACTTGGAGTTCAGTGCACACTTTTACAAAGCACTATCACTTACCTCTCTACTCTAAATCCAGGGCAGGCTTTGCCACTGCAGTTCTGCAGGGCCTCATAGCCTCTCCTAATCCTATTTAGCCCCAGCCTCCAAACCTTAGCTTTGGGACTCAACCCAATTGTAATGACTGCAACAGTGAAACACGATGAACATAGTACAGTTGTGTACCTACCATAAATGTAGATGTTCGAGTGTATTCACTGTTGCAGTCCAGGTTACCCTCCCACCATCCCCCTTTCCTTTGCTGGGACTTATCTGTACTTCTTTATTCTATACAACTTATGTGGTGTATTTGCTTGTAGAGGAAAGAAATTTTTTCTTTAGTGCATGCATGCTTATTGGCATAATTTAGCCTACCCTTTAGGGGGCACCTGACATCTGGGGCAAGAAAAACTGAAGAAAATGGCGTCGGCTGCATCTTTTATACCCCTGGCACACTGACGTCAGGGAAGAGGTGACAGCAATTGACGCCGGACCAGGACTTTGGAATTCAGGCCGACTGCAGGGAGCCTGCCAGCAGGATAACCCAATTGTAATGACTGCAACAGTGAATACACTCGAACATCTACATTTATGGTAGGTGCACAACTGTACTTTTCAGGGCAGGCTCTATGCACTGTCAGTTTTCTGCACTTCCCTTGGGCTTATCTACTGCGCCCAGATTATTCACAAAGTGCCTGGCTTCAGCCATTGCATACTGCAGGCCGAGAAATTCAAATTTACACATACTTGGGCGATTGCCTGATTCAAGCTGACAGTCAGGAATTGCTACTTCAGCACCTGATGTTTGTAAAGAGACTTCTAACTTCTCTGGGATATACCATCAACGAAAAGAAATCACATCTGGTACCCAGCCAAAAGATTGTATTCCTGGGAGCAAGCTTGAACACAACTTCCCAGATGGCATTCCTCACTCCAGAAAAGCAGGTTTATTTGACAAATTACTTCAAACTACTGGCCACCCAAACCTAGCTATCTGCAAGAAAAATATTGCAAACACTAGGGTTCTTGGCCTCATGCATCCTCCTAATTCCATATGCAAGACTGCATATGAGGAAACTTCAGTGGTACTAAGAGGTCTCTGGTGTCAACATTCTCAGGACCTAGAAACAGTGATTCCTATCATTCCTTACCTAAGGACAGTTCCTTTGATGGGCAGAGGCTTGCAACCACAAGGGACTCCCCGCCGCCCAAACCCTGACAACAGACGCATCAGACTATGCATGGGAGGCTCACATGGCAGGCAAATGCATTCAAGGCAAATGGAGTCCAAGACAAATGCACCTGCATATCAAGCAAAAAGAAAAGTTAGCTGTATAGAATGCAATGGCACCCTTCAAATACCTTATCCTTTCCAGGACAACTCTTGATAAAGACAGACAACACCACAGTTATGTGGTACATAAACAAACGGGGAACTCATTCCTACCAACTCTGCAGATTAGCCATGGCTCTGTGGAACACAGCCTTTAGCAATCAAGTGCACCTCCAAGCTCAATTCCTGCCAGGCAAACAAATTCACTGGCAGACGACAAGCAAAAATCTAATGGACCCACATGAGTGGAAACTGAATTCCAACTCATTCAAGCTTCTAATACACAGCTGGGGTACTCCAGAGGTGGACCTCTTTGCTTCCCCCCAAAACCATCAATTGAGCAAATTTTGCACCTGAACTCCCCACAGCCAAGCATGGAAAGTGGATGCCCTATCCTTTACATGGGAAAACCTCTCAATCTATGCCTTTCCCCCTCTGCCCCTCCTCTCGAAAGTACTACACAAGATCAAACGGGACAGGCCAAGGACAATCCTTATTGCACCAGACTGGCCACACCAGTACTGGTACCCACTTTTACACAGTCTGGCAGCAGTGCCACCCTGACACCTGCATCAGACCCCTCTCTGCTGTCCCAGCAGGAGTGCAAGATTTTGCATCCTCAGCTGCAAACCCTGAACCTAGCAGCCTGGCTTATTCCCTGAATACATCACCAGCAACCCTCAGTAAACAGGTGCTGGATGTCATCCTTGAGGCCAGGAGGCCCTAGTACTAGGAAATCCTATTCAGAAAAGTGGAAAAGATACTGTTCTTGGAGCCAGTCTCAGGGGAAAGGACACAGCTGTGCCCAGCTTACCTCAAATCCTAGATTGTCTAGCAGAGCTGCTCCACAAAGGCCTATCCTTCTCCACAATTAAGATTCATGCCTCTGCCATCTCAGCTCATTACAATACTGAGCCACCCCTCTTCTCTCCCCCTCTGGTCAGTCAGTTCCTGAGAGGAGCTAACAATTTAAGACCCCCAAGGAGAGCTCCCGCTCCTGCCTGTGATCTTAACTTTGTACTAGAGAAGCTCACGCTTCCCCATTTTTGAGCCAGCTGCTACAGCAGAATTAAAATTCCTCTCTTGGAAAACAGCCTTACTTCTAGCCATCACTTCAAGACAAGTGTCTGAGTTACAGACCTTTATGGCTGTGGAACCCTTCATTATCTTCCATGTGGACAGGGTTAACCCATCATTTATGCCCAAGGTGGTATCCAGTGTGGCTTTAAACCAATTCATCCATTTACCAACCTTTTTTCCTAATCCTCAGAATAAAGGGGAAAGGATCCTGCACTCCTTGGATGTGCACAGACAGCTCAGGTTCTACCTTGACAGGACTAAACCTTTCAGAAAATCTGACCAGGTGCTAGTCAGCTTTGCTATGGGGCAGAGGGCAAGGCCATTTCAAAGCAAACCATTTCCAAATGGATAGCACACTGCATCCATTTCTGCTACAAACACCATGGGAAACCTACCCCACAGGAGATCAGAACTCATTCCACTAGGGCTACCTCAACCTCTACAGCATTTCTTAGGGGGGGTCCCAACCAGAGACATCCTGGAAGCTGCAACCTGGAGTTCTGTACACACCTTCACCAAACATTACCACTTACCTATTTTTTTCTAAATCCAGAGGTGGATTTGCCACAGCAGTCTTGCAAGGCCTGCTAGCCAGCCCTAATACTTCTTGAATGCCTCCACCATTCCTCAGCTTTGGGAATCAACCCAAGTGTGATGACTGCAACAGTGAAACATGAAGAATATAGTACAGTTGTGTACACTCACCATAAATGTAGATGTTAGAATGTATTCACTGTTGCATTTCTGGTTACCCTCTCTCCAGCTCCCTGACATTTCTATACTTTGTGCCTGTCTTCTTTTATGCCCATATCTTATGGCAGTGGTATTTACTTTTTACTGAAGGTGTTCCACACCATGTAATTGCTTCCTATTTTGGGGGCTCTTGAAATCTGGGGCAAGAAAAACTGATGTAATGGCGTTGACTGCATGCTTTATACCCCTGACGACATGACGTCATGGAAAAGGTGACAGCATCCGACGCAGAAATCCCAAGACTCTGGTATTCAGGTCGACTGAGAGATACCTCTAGGCAGATAACCCAACTGTGATGACTGCAACAGTGAATACACTCGAACATCTACATTTATAGTAAGTGTACACAACTGTACTTTTTCTCCTCTTGTCTTTGTAAGGCATTTTTGAAAGGAGTTTTTCTGCTTCAGCATCATATTAAAGGTCCTGTTCCCCTTTGGGATCTTTCATTTGTGCTACAGTCTCCCTTTGAGCCTGCTGTACATGCGATATGAAGTTTTTATCATGGAAGACCACTTTTCTGGTGGCCATAACTTCAGCAAGAAGGGTTTCAGATTTGCAGGCTCTTTCTGTCAAACCACCATACATGGTATTTCATAAAGACAGGGTGGCTCTCAGAACCATTCCTTCCTTCATGCCTAAGATAGCTACAAGGCAAATTTGAATTGGTCAGTTCAATTGCCAGTTTTCTTTCCTAACTTTTCCAATTAAAGGGACTATCTATTCCATCCTCTTGATGTTCATAGACAATTAAGATTTTACTTGGATAGAACTAAGAGTTTCCGCAAATTGGACCAACTGTTTGTAACATTTTCTTTTAACAGACAGGGTCGGGCGGTTTCTAAGGTTACTATTTTTCAATGGATTTCGAAGTGCATTTCTTTGGTGTATTCATCTAAAGGTTTACCTTTACCAGGACCAGTCAGAGCTCATTCCATTAGATCTATTGCTGCAACAGCTGCCTCTCTGGCCTGTCATTCCATAGATGAGATTTGTGCGGCATCCACCTGGACTACTCCTCACACTTTTGTTACTTATTATAAACTCAACATTGTTTCCAGGAACAGGGCTTCTTTTGGCTCCACGGTTCTTTGGCATTTCCTTCCATGAGGCCACCCAGGATTTTGGGTAGCTGGGAGCTCTGACCCAAGAGTGACGAATAGTTATATGGATAACATCAGATAGAGTTATGTACTTAACATCTGTGTTATCCTATGTCATTATTCATCATCACTATCCCTCCCTCCTTCCCCCTTCCTGTTGGACCTAGAGGAAGTGGAAATGTCCTATCTGGTGGTTAAGGTCTTCCTTCATGGTTTTCTAGCTCTAGGGCAAATTTGAGCTGAGGGGTTAGAGGGCAGCAAGGGGTCATGGGAGTGGGAGGGGCTTAAACCTAGAAGCTGTCTGAGAAGTTAACAGTTCTGATCCTATGACCCAAGAGTGATGAATAGTGACATAGGATAACACAGATGCCAAGATATGGTAAGTACATAACTCATTTTTCATCCTGAGTTTAGCACTCTTGTCCCTCGTCAATAGGGGCAACATGTAAATCCAAAGCATCTTTGTTCTGCTCATGTCTGTGCTTTGTACAGAAAATATAAGGACTAAAATCTACTATGGAATGTAAGATTGGGCTTTTTAACATCCTTACAGATCAATTGCCTTCTAAATACATGTGAGACTATGGATCACCTCTCAGTCTTTCAAGTGGTAGTTTAGCACAGTTGAAGTTTGTTCCTGAAAGTGATTGCTTCTTTTAGCCTATATAGGGGCAACATGTAAATCCAAAGCATCTTTGTTCTGCTCATGTCTGTGCTTTGTACAGAAAATATAAGGACTAAAATCTACTGTGGAATGTAAGATTGGGCTTTTTAACATCCTTACAGATCAGTTGCCTTCTAAATACATGTGAGACTATGGATCACCTCTCAGTCTTTCAAGTGGTAGTTTAGCACAGTTGAAGTTTGTTCCTGAAAGTGATTGCTTCTTTTAGCCTATATTTCTTTTTAGTGGATGTCTTGAGATTTGAGCTTTTATTTTGTCTAGAGCACACTTTGATGTTTATTCCTGGGAATGAATTTTGGCTGCAAGTTGATGTCAGAGGTGGGAATTCTGTTATACATTTGACTTGCAAGCAGAAGTAAGATGAAGCAACACCAGGCTGTCATAAAACCCACAACAGTTTATTCAGGAAACGGACAAAGGCAGAAGCTTTTCTGCAGTATTACAACGGCTTCATCAGATGCACAAAATCTATCTAATTCAATGCCCATTAAATATCAAAGTGAAAAAATCATGTGACATCCTAGTAAAACTCTTAAAGAAATAACATTTTAAATATGTACAGTACTAATAGTAAACATGTATAAAAAAGTGAGTGTGTGTACAAGGTGGAAAGGGAGTTTGTTAAAACTTTCTTAATTAAAAAGAGGATGTGCTTTCATCATTGGTTTCAGTGATACTTTATTATCAAGTCCTTACCCTGTATCTGCTCTTAATCTTATAATCCATTTGCTTTCTAAGCACTCTGTTTCATTTCTAATATCGCCCCTCCCGAGACTTTTCTGTGCCATATCTATAATTTGAAACCTAAATACTTGCTCTGGGGAAGTGTCTGCTACATGTTTAGCTAATGCATTCCTAACCATGGTATTTCTTATACCATTCAGATGTTCTCTTACCCTTTCTTTCAGTCTTCTGTCCGTTTTACCTACATAAAATTTACTGCAGATTTTACACACTGCTAGGTAAACCACATGACTGCTGTTACAAGTTGCCTCCACTAAAAATGTGTAGACATTGTTCTGGTGTGGGTGAAAAAAATTCACCTGCTTGATCTGTATAACTGCAAAAACTGCAGTTATAACAAGGAATAATATTATTTTTATTTTTATAAGAATATTGTCGTCATTTCCTGCTATCATACACCATGAGACACTTGGGGTAACATAGCAGCTGACCTAAAGATTTATTTTTCATATAAACTATGCTGGGACATTCACTTATTATAGCTTTCAATTCTGTACTTGTGGTCATGACACCCCAGTGTTTTTAATAATGTCAACTACACCTTTAGAGTCCTTAGAATGTTACCCGGTACCCTACACCTAAGCTCATCTACCTTATTCACACATGCAGGTGGATCTGAGGATAAATAAGGCCTTCCTTCATTCCTTCTTTGTATTACTTCAACTAGCTTCTCAGATACTTCCTTTTTATCATACCCCCTTGCTACAAACCTTTCTTCTAGATCTCTCAGTTCTTTCTTAAAATTTTCTTCACTAACATTAACTTGTGATGTTCTTATAGCTTGCCCCTTCACCACATTATTAAAGGTAAAACGTGGGTGCATACTAATTTGATGCAATTAAGTGTTCTTGTAATAGTGTTTTCTATATGTCATAGTATCTATTACCCCATCTTCCTTTACCTTCACTAACACATCCAGAAAACTAACCTCCCGATCTGAACAAGTCATCATAAACTTTAAGAAGCTTGTATTAATACAATTATAAAAATCTAACAATTCCTTAGTAGTGCCTTCCCAAATGAAAAACAGGTCATTCACGAATCTTCTGTAGAAAATTACACATTTGCCTAACATACTACCTAGTACATGTTTCATCTCCCATACTAGTATGATAAGATTGGCATAGCTATTGGCACATGATGTGCCAATAGCTACATCATCTATCTGCAGGTAGTAATCCTTGTCAGAAAGGAAGACATTATTATATAAAATCATCTTAACCAAAACACACAGCATTTTAACCTTCTCAGTCGAGAAACAGTTCTGTTCATGTAAAAAAAAAATTAACCCACTCTATACCTACAGTATTTGGTATTACAGTGAATAAGGACTGTACATTGAGTGTAACCAAATACAGTTCACCTTTTTTAAAAACAGCCTTAGTAAAATCATATAAATCACATATAAATTGACTAGAGTCCTGCAAGATGTGTACAATTAATGAATGGTCTTAAATTTTTCTCCACAAAAATAGACATTGCTTCAGTATACCACTTTTGTCCTGCCACTATGGGCCTCATCTGTGGACTAGTAGGATTCTTGTGTACTTTTGGGAGACCCTGTATAACTGGTATTTTAGGATGTTCCATATAAAAATAGTCAACCCTTGATCCAACATTTTATTTCTAACATATTCCTCAGCTCAGTTTTCAGTGCATGAGCCATCTTTAATATGTCAGACATTCTAACCTTTCTATAAAACTTAACATTATTTAACATCTCTTTTGTCCTATTTTTGTACCAGTCAGAATCCATTAACAGTATGGGTCACCCCTTATCTGCAGGATAAATTATTATACTTTCATCTCTCATTAACTTCAACATGGCTTGTCTCTCATTAAAAGACATATTCCTAAAATTACTTTTCTTACTTTCACAGTGTTTGTAAACATCATTAACACATAACTTCAAATTCTTCTACAAGAGGGTGTAGTACAGGCATGTACATACTTGTTCTTCTAAATTGTGAAAATGTACTACTAGAAGAATCATTATTGTCATGAAAATTCAGTTTCAACGTTACATTTAGTGTAAACATTTTCAAATTAGTGATAACTTCTGTAATATCATCCCCTTTACTTGTTAAAAATGTTAAGTCCTTTTGTAAAACATTACATTCATCTATTGTCAACATTTTACTTGACAAATTATGTATTAAGTCATTTTCCAAAATGTTTTGCCTGTTTCCTGAATAAACTGTTGCTGGTTTTATGGTAGCCTGATGTTGCTTCATCTTACTTCTGCTTGTTGGATCTATTTTTTTGTTCGAGAAGCATTTATTCAGCACACACTGGTATTATTGGACTTATACAGTTGATTTTAATTTACTTTTCAACGAGTTGTGGATAGTCAAGCCTGTTTGGACAGGCATTTGATAAAACATTTTCTGATTCTGCCAAGGTTTTATGGCTTGTAAGAACTTACCCTGTATGGGAATTGTTAGGGGGCTAGCCTCACTTATAAAACAAAAGTTAATCACTTGTTTGTCTGAATGGGACAACTCCTCCAGTTCTCACTAAAAAGCAAGTAGAGAACATTTACCATATTCCAGAATTGCTAGTGATCCTTTTTCTGCTTCACTTTATTTCCTTCATTTGCTTGTCTGGTTCCAGCATCCCTTGCCCTTTTTGGATTCTGCATGGAATTAATCATCTGCAAAGAACTTCACAAAGATAGACTTGTTACTCAAGTGATGACCATGCTGCTGAGTGATTTTCAAGAGATCTCCTGCTTTGTGTGCCTTTTATTATATGGTGGAGAAACAGTGAATGCAGACAGGAAGGTATAGCACCAGCAACTCTTTCAGCTAAGCTAGACTCGTGCCATAAAGGGCTGGATAATCCAGAACAAAGACCTTTGTTAGACATAACTGAAACAGCTGCCACTGAAAGTTCCAAAGAGCTGATGTGATCTGGTAGTGATATTGAGTTCCAGTGACCCTTTGCTACGCGCAACAGAGGTTTCAGCAACAAGTATTACTAGTTTGTAATTATATGTCCTAGTAACGTTTGCTTTCAAATGTCCATCCCCCAGTGTTCATTTTGGGTCAAGAGTGCAGAAGAGAAGGTATGCTTACACATCCCAAGCATTAGGACTTGATATCAAGACGTGAATTAGCCACTTTTGAGTATGACTGAGAAAGAGAACTCAAAATTCAAACCACTGCAGAAGGTGGGATGTGGTGAATACTGACCTGTTTTGAGCCATAGCTTACTTGTATAGTAGCCCGTTGCTGTAGTATTAGCTTGTAGATAACCCACATTTGTTAGTATTACCTGAATTCTGTTAACAAATGCTTAGCAGTTTTATACCTTTACCCACTAGCCCATCTTGTTTACCATTTTTATTCAAAACATTTTGCTAAAGCTATAGGATTGTTTGTTACAGCGTCCTTCATAGGTTCATAGGTTCATACTAGGCTATCTGCCGAGGGCATTTACAAGCCTAGCCCATCGTTTTGTGGCTTACGCCACCCCTTTAGTATGGGGAACTATACCCATTATTTTGCTGTGCCTCTGTCGAGCAGTGACACTGAGGTAATCCCTGGGGTATATCTGCGATCTCCCATCCATTGGTCAAGATTTCTCTTGAACAAGGCCAGCAAGGTGCTCTGCCTCACATGTACCGGGATTTTGTTCCACAGCATAGGGAGTCTTTGGGTGATGAATCTATCCCTCCAGCGCGTCCTATTAATAGCCGTGTCAAGGTTTAAGTCTCCCGCCCTTGTGGCTCTGATGGATCTAGATTTTTTGAGGTGAAGCATATTCATCAAATCTGGGTTTGACATGGCCTTGTATGTTAGGCAAAGGTCACCTCTGAGCAAGCGGTGGCGACTGAATAGAGCTGGAGTTCTTTCAGTCGGGCAGCATAGGACAGATTTTTAGACCCTTTATCCTTTTGGTGAGGAACTTTGTGGCCTCTCCAGCTGCTGCAAGTGTCGGGTCAGATACATTCGAATGGGGCATTGTACTCAATCATTGGTCTGATGAGTGATGAGTAAAGGGAGACTATGACCTCCCTTGATCTAGATGAGAATCCCTTCATGATAAGGTGGGCAATGTAGAAGGTCTTCCTAACTACTTTAGCTACATGGGTGTCGAATGACAGACTACTATCAACCTGGGTCCCCAGGTCCATGATAACTTCTTCTGTGCTCAGTGGATTGCCACCTATTTGGTAGCTAGGGGTAACCTTGTTTTTCCCGAAGGGTATGACTATGCATTTTTTAGCATTTAACTTTAGGCCGTGGCTCTGGCACCAGTTATCCGTTTCTGTGAGACCCTTCTGAAGGATATCTGTGTCAGATGTGTTTTCTACTATGGCGCCCAGTTTGCAGTCATCTGCAAACTTTGTCAGCCATAACCCTCCTGTGTTTGCTTGTACTTCGGAAAAGTAGATGCCAAACAAGAGTGGGCCCAAGACTGAGCCCTGTGGGACACCACTTGTGACAGGCTTTGAGTCTGACATGGCGCCAGCAACTCTGACCCTGTGGGTTCTGTCACTCAGCCAGTTTGCAACCCATCTTGTGATGTATGGGTTGACATTTAAGCTGATGAGTTTTTCAATGATACCCGAGTGGCGTATTGTATCGAAGGCCTTAGCCAGATCGAGGTAGGCTGTATGGACTGCCTTTCCCTCATCAATGGCTTTGCTGACTGTTTCGAAAAAGTCAACCAAGTTTAAAAGGCATGATCGGCCTTTGACAAAGCCAAACTGGGTTGGATCCAAAGTCTGCAAATTCCCTATGTCTTTATTTATGAGGTCCATTATGATCCTCTCCATGGCTTTGCAGATAAGGCTTGTCAAGCTAATGGGCCAGTAATTTCCAGGGTCGGTGGAGGCACCGCCTTTGTGAAGTGGTACCACAGTTGCAGTGCGCCACTCCCTGGGTACGTATCCAGAGGTAAGACTTTGATTAAACAGCTATCCTAGCTGTGGGTTTAATTCCTCATTGAGTTCATGGAGCACACAGCCGGGGACACCATCAGGTCCCATGGATGCTGTGTTTTTTGCTTTGGAGAGAGCAGTTCTCACTTGGGCGCTGGAGATGTTTGGGGGGCTGCAATCGTTTGGTATAGATATCTCTCCTTTTGGGGGGGGGAGTTTGCACTGAACCTGTCAGCCAGTATGTTGGCAATGTCTGTAGGATCAGTAATCTTCACATCATTTTGAACTAGCTCTGAGCATATCTGGGAGTTTCCTCCCAGGTTTCTAACATAGCTAAAGAAGGCCTTATGATTGTCTTTTGAGTCTTTAGCTATTTTTCTCTCGAAATTTGCTTTGGATGATTTTATGAGAGCTCTTAGTTTTTTACTTATAGTGATCAAGGGTGTCTTACCTTTTAAGGATTTTGCTCTATCTTGTAGTAGCTTCCTCCTTTTGTTGTAGAGTTTGTTTATGGCTGGGGTCCACCAGACTGGACGCTTGCCTTTGGTGCAAAGAGTCTTTGTTTTGCTTGGGATTGCCTTATCCATGCAGTCCTGCAGGTGCTGGTAGAAGGCATTTGTAAGTGATTCAGCGCGTGAGTACTGTTTTCCGCCGGCTCGGGGGCCTTAAAGGAGACCACACTAGTCTTTAGAAGTGTGAAGTCGGCTTTTGAGAAGTTCTTTACTGTGGTCTTTTTTATTTCAGGTGGGGTGGGATGAGGACCTCCAGCGAGATTAGTTTGTGGTCTGATCTCACCAGTGAGGGGTACACCTCCGGTGTTGAACATTGTGCTCCCATGTTCGTGATGATGAGATCAAGTATGTTATCTCCTCTTGTGGGGATGGTGACTAGTTGTTCCATGGCATTTGAGTTTATGAATTCCAGGAACTTTTGGGCTAGGGTGTTTGGGCTTGAGTAGTGTTCCCAGTCTATATTAGGGTAATTGAAGTCACCTAGTATGATGGTGTTTGGTGATACATTTATCCCCTCTAGTGTTTTCAGGAAGGCCATGTGAGGTTCCTGAGTTTGTGAGGGTGGCCTGTAACATGCTACAATTTGCAGAGCAGTCTTGCCTATGGTTAATTGCACCTGGATGGTCTCCGATGCATCGTGCATTGCCACCAGTCTTGAGGTGTGGGTGTCCTTGATGAATATGGATACCCCCCCTCCTTTCTTGGTATTGTCCGGATTTTGGGGCTGGAACGCATGATATGAGGTAAAACCTGATAGCGCTGGGGTGCTCTCAGGAGCCTTGAACCAGGCTTCTGTCACAGCACAGACATCGATGTTCTCCATACTGAGAAGGGCCTCGAGTGCGTGCATTTTGAGATTTAGACTTCTGGCATTGAGCAGCATTACCCTTAGTTTTTTCCTTTTTGTGTTCTAGGGTGGTAGGTTTAGAATTTGAGCCTTGCCTAGAAAAGGCACTATGGGGGTGGCAAGAGCGTTTGGCAATATCCGGAAACCCAGGGTGACAGGTGCAAGCCGTCCCTTGGCAGCGTGGCTTGTCCAGCATGTCATCCCAGGCAGACAGACACTGGATCCCCTTTGAATGACACCAGTGTTTAAGCCAATTGTTAAAGCTGATCATCTTATCTCTGTATTGTGGCATCATTCTTGGTGAAGGTAGGATACTGCTCAAGGTCAGGGTCATACCTGCCTGGGCTACATAATCCGAGAGCTCCTCAATGTCTCTTTTCATGTAGTCCAAGGAGGTACGTCTCAGGTCGTTTACGCCAGCGTGGACAATGACTGAGTCATATTTGTACCTGCTGTTGAGAGACCTGAGTGCTTGCGTTATGTGGCGGATTCTAGCGCCCGACAGGCAGCTTACTGTGACCTTCTCCTTACTCAGTCTGGTGAGCGGGACGTCAGTGTGTCTGACTATGGAGTCACCAATGACTAGTGTGTCTGGCATTGTGTTTGGCCTTAAGGGCTGTGACTGTTTGACACTCTGACTGTGAGGTCTATGTGTTGCAGGTGTTGTGTTCTGAGGTGGTGGTTGTTTGGGTGTCTGCTTTGGTGGCCTCTGCTGTTTTGGTATATTTTTGATCAGAGCCTCCGAGTATGTCTTTGTGTGTTTATGTGTATGATTTAAGGTTGTAATGGTACTATGTGAGACTGGGTCTATAGTGTGTGTGGTAACCTTCTCCTCCTGACTGGTCTTGCCAGTCCTATGTTGAGAGAGCTCAGCCTCCAGTTTGGCCGTATAGTTGCATCTCTCGCATGTATTTGTGTTTTGTGAGAGGAGGAGAGGGTTGTCTGTGTACATGAGGCAGTTGTAACATTGCCTCAATATTCCCAGGTTCACCAGCTGAGCAGGAGAGGACACTAGCAACTGATCCCTCGACATGCTAGAAGGAATAGACAAAAAACTTTAAAAAGATTCCGGGGGACGTGGGTGACCGAGAAATGGGGGGTTGCCTTTTTGGGGTACTATCTATGACAAGAGTGCCGTATCAAGGTAATAAGTACTGTAGGAGCAAGTGCTACGTTTAACAGATAGAGAATAGTCTACTTGGAGTCAAGTAGAGATGATCTTTTTAATTATAGGATACGCTGATTAGATCAGTAGTATAGTTCGAGGAAGGTCGTTTTAAGGGAAAATTTGAAGAGTGGACTTTAGGTAGCCCAAATAGTGTAAACCTGCTTAACCGGAGCTGCCCTAGTGTGCAACAGTGGCAACTCCGCGCTAAATCGCGCTAATGCGCGCTAAAGCGTCTTTATAGCAGGGGCTGGAAAAGACAGGAAATGACCCAAAATGGCCAATAAACTACAAGTTACTGCCTTAAACCACTCCTCTGAGGACAAATGAAGGAGTTATGGAAATGACCCCTAGTGGCCAATAAAACTACAGTTTCAAGTCAGTAACCACCTCTACGGGGGGCAGGGAAGCTGCTCAATGTTAGTCACTGCCACTGATGAACACAGAGACCCTCCTTCAGCCCAAGCAAAAATGGCCTCACAGAAACTTTCAAACAGTTCAGGAACAGCAAGCCTGTAACTGAACTTTTTAACTCTCAGAAAAGTGGGAAAAAAGCAAGATTTTTTTTTTGTTTTTTACAGAGATAGCAGAAGTTCACAAGTAATATCAAGTTATAACAGTGCAGTAAATGACCCCACACAAGAGTGCTAGGTCAAGGACAGAAAATATGCAAGTTTTAAGAAAAAAACAATTTAAAATTAAGTGCAAACAGGAAATTCAGCAAACAGCTTTTGGTTGTGCTCTAAATACAGCTACTAATACAGAAATCAAGTTTAACAAGCCAGAAAATGCTCAAGCTAGGCAGCTATGCAGAAAAACTTAGCAAATAAACAGAGAAAAAATACTTAAAATCTCAAAAGTGGCTCCCTTCTTCTCTTGATCCTTGTCTTGGTGTACGCAGTGAAATATTTACCAGGATTTTGCTCTGGATTGTGGATCCATGCTGCCTTTAATTTTAGTAATGTTTCCTGGTCTCAGTATTAGACTTGTTAGCCTGTACATTTGTGTGGTCCATGTTCCTAGTTTTATAACACTGAGCTGTTTTGGTTCCTCCTGCATTTTAGATCTGTTACTTTGTCCGGGCACTGAGTGAGAACAGCAATCTGAACAGTGATTGAGATGGAAAGGAGATGGAGTTTGAGAGAAAGCTTCACATCTCCTTCAACCTTCTTCTGATATGACGTTAACCATGTATAAAATTTATAACTGTATTTTGAATTTATTGAAAGCATGAGCAGGTCACCTTTTTTTGTTACATTTTGATGTTGCACTTTATGAAAAAAGTAGTGTTTTTTTTTTTTTTTTTTTTCAGAAATTGTAGCAAATCGCATTTGCTTTTCAATCAGCTTAAAGCAATACTTTCTCTTCCTTTTAGGATTTGAATGCAGATGTGGAAATGTATTCTGTGGCACACATCGGTATTCAGACAAGCACAATTGTTCTTACGATTACAAAGCTGATGCAGCTGAAAAAATTAGAAAGGAAAATCCTGTTGTTGTTGGGGAAAAGATCCAGAAGATTTAGAAAACATTATTTTTGAAGGGCATAACCATTTCTAACCATCTACATACTAGACTGACTTTTTTTTTTTTTTTTTTGTTTTTAGCCAATCTGAATCTTAAGAGCAGCAAATCTTATTGTAGATTTTTATATCATGCATGCCATCACAAAAATACAGTTTTCTTTGAAGTGGCTATTTAACTTTCAGGTTTTTGTGGTTGAAGGAATTCCATGCTAAGGAGAACTATTTTAAAACATAATTTTAGAAGTGTGCCGAATCCGTATATATAATATATAAAATATATATTATATATAATTTACATTATGAGATGACTGTACTTTCCAGTATTAAAAACGCGCATGCTGTTCTTTGCAATTATTTTCTTATTGTATATACCCTTTTTTCCTGCCACACCATTTTTCTTTTGATAGTGCTCATTATGGCACAGCTAATAATCAGTTAACTGAATGTATAATCATTATGGCTGTTTTTCTTTCTTCATTAACAATGGGTAAACTATACTTTGGCATATTAGCTTGTTTGCTCCCACTACTTATTTATATACGATTTGGAAGAGTGTATGCCAAAGCTTAATTTGTGTGTATGTGTTTTTGAGTGTGTATATATTATATATTTTTTGAGTGGAGAAAGTGTGTATGTATTTCATTGCCGACAGCAAGTTTCCCTGGGGTAGTTAAAAAGTCTGAGTGTACACAAATAATGAAGAATGATATGAAATAGTTGTGCTGTATTTATATTAGTTCAGCATCTTACCTTTGATTAAATAAAGTGGGGGAAAAATATTGTGCCTCATGTTCTGAGCTGCAAGACTATGTTTTGTTTTAATGTACTCTCATGCATTGTAAGCAAAAAGGATACATATAGGTGTAATCCAGTGATTTCCTGTAATTATCATTTTGCACAATTGTCTGTGATTTTGACACTCTAGTTTTTGTTCAGTGAGTCTTTTGCTGTAGCCACTAATCCTCTGTGCCTTTATCTGTAGCCCAAAACAGTAATAGGCACATAAAACGTCTCCTGCCTGAAGGAGTGGTATCATGACATGTTCATAATAAGGATCACAGTTGCACCTTAATTCGTCACATGGGTGATTACATTGCCAGTCAGATGTCCATCCATGATGTCAGTAGGATATATGGTGCAAAAGGGAGAGGTGGCCTCATCATCTTCAGTTCTTTATATTTTTTGTCAGTACTGTCTTTGCAACTCCAGAGCTGGTGATAAATACCCTCTTGGGAAATTTCTTATTGCTCATTTCTGTATTGCATTGTATTGTATCTCTTTGTTTTGGAGATTTTTCTAAGGCCAGTATTGTCTTTGGGAAGGGTCGCTGCCACATGTGCATGTGACTGAGAAATTCCATCAAGGGACTGTCATATTTATTGTCTTTTCTGCTTTAGTCCTTCACATAAAGTTTTTGAATGTAAATTGCTTGCTTCTTTTATCAGTAAAATTCTCTTACACATAACATGTACTATTATCTTCTTGAGCATAAAAAGCTCCCATCTTCAAGCCAAAGGGCTACTGACAATCACAAGGAAAGAGGCATCCCAAAGGTATGCAGTGACAAACTCCAATCATCCAGTGAAAATGGACAAGAAATTTGCTTGTAAAAGCTTTCAGAGGCAGAGAGGACTTTGCAGCCCTGTCAGTCCTATGAATGTCAGTGCCATAGAGGCAGTTCCTGATTACTCTAAATCCATTTTTTTCAGTAAATCCAGATCTGCCATTGGCCTTACAGACCACTGAAATTCATGCATCTCTGCATATTTCAGTGCTGCTCTACAGCCAGGTGCCAGTTTCCAGGTGCCCCACAGTCAGCCAGCAAGCTCACCACTCTTTTTTTTGTGAGGCTGCACATTAAGATTTGTCTAGTACTTACTTACACATCATCTAGTGCCAGCACCTGCACTCACTAGACAAGTGTGATCCTCTTCATTCCCCATGTTCACAAGTAGTTCTGACAGTGGCGCTTTCAGGGTAATGCCAACTCAGGAGTGCTGTTTGTACATGCAAAAGAGGAGTAGACTTTAATGAGGGCCGCCTCCCATGCAGGGGCACTTAGAGGTCCAGGGCTCATGAAATAAAAAAAGACCAAAGCTAAAATCATTCTGCTGTGAAAGGTTGAAATATAACATACTGACTAATCGAATCACTGAACACAAATGCTGGAAACACCAAAAGGGTGAAAACCCAAACTGCAAGCATTTTATGTGTGTGTGTGTGCATTCCCACACCTCAGAACTTACACAAGGTATGCAATCATACAAATATGAAGAATGGTGAAATATCCCAACACACAGAAACAGTGCCAACACTAATTTCCTGTGTAAAAAAAAAAAAGCCATTGCTATTTTCATCTTTGCTGTCTTTTGACTCAGGCACCTGATGCTTGGGGAAAGTGGACTCTGCTACCTGTAGATATAATGTTCAGCATATTGACAATGTGTCTGTCATTATGCAGTGTAAATCTGTTGGTGTTGCATCAAGACAGTCTTAGTCTGATCACAGACAACAGTCTTAGTCTGATCACAGACAACAACACAGTCTTGTGGTATGTAAACAAATGGAAGTGCCACTTCTTACTGGCTGTACATGCTTGGCATCCAAAGTGAGGATCTTGCACCAGGTATTTATATTCCATCAGTTCTTTATGCACTGGCGGATTTGATGAGTAGATCAAAACCCATTCCCAGTGAAAGGAGATTGTATCTAAGAATCTTTCTTAAACTGAAGATATCCTGATGCACCCCACCGATAAATCAGTTTGACTCGCAGATTAACTTCTAGATCTGATGCTATCCATATCATTATTGATATGAGTCTTGTATTCGACCTCGGATCCGTACCAGCAGAGTAAGCAACAGCTCCTGAGCTCGATCTCCTCCCTTCCCAGGAACTCCTGCTTCCCATAATCCTCAGATGCTGTTTACCGCAATCTGTGAATGGACGTGTCTTCTACAGCTGAAGTTTCATAGACAGATAAGTAGTCTTTTTTTTTGTGGGTAATTTTGGGGTTTTTCTTCTCTCTCCTTTATATCTGGATTAGTTAGTTGGCTTTGGTTAGTTTAGTAATAGTTCCCTCTCCTCCATTAGCTGTTCACTGGTACGTTAGTTTTTTTCCTTCCCTTTCCCTTTTCTTAGTTTTCTTTCTTCCTTGGATTAGTGCTTGTGTGTGTGAGGATGTGCGAGTGTGCTGCTTTTTATCATGTTGGACAAGCCCTCTGGTTTTAGGCACTGCTCTTCATGTGATCGGAAGTTAGCTTCTGCTGGGTAAGTATGAGGAGTGCATATGCTGTCTAGGAGAACCCCATTTAGAGGTTGAATGTGATGTCTGTGCAGGATTCAACCCCAGGGCTCTCGTAGACCACAGAAATAAGCTTCTTCTCGAAGGGCTAGCCAAAAGGGGTCCCCTGGTCTCGCGCTCCCCCTTTAAACCCCCTCTGGATCCCAACAGGAAGACCTCTTCCCCTCGGGACTCCCCTGCTAAAAGATCGAGGCTCTTGGATCCCAACTGCAACCCACAAGAAAGAGCTCAAGGAACAGAGATCTGCGGTCCATCCCCCCCAAAAGAGAGTCACGGGCAATTGACTATTTTGTGAAGCGCATGCATGCCTCAGCTACTTTCGGACTGAGGACTACTAATTATATGTCACATTTCACATGGCTGCAAAGGGATTTGGTGTCCGAGCTTTCCTCTTCCCTTTCAGAGTTATTGCCTCCAGAGAGCCTTAAACCCATCTCTCCGAAGCTCTTCACTCTTACTTCCCATGCTAATGCCTCAATGAGGCTGATCTCTAATGCAGTTGGGGCCACCTCTTGAGCAGCGGGCACAGGCATTGCTATTGGGCACCATGCATGGCTTTGCCTTTGCGGGTTTGTGGATAACTTTAAGTCGTCCTTCACCAACACTCTGTTCGGCGGATCTTCTTTGTTTGGTCTTTCTGTCAAGGAAACATTGACCCGCAGTGAGCAGGAGAAAAAGACCTTATCCACAGTCGGGATCAAGTTTTCTACTCACCAGTGTTCCTTCTCCAAGACTCAGAGGGGTAGTAAGAAGCTATGGTTTTGCAGGGCTCAGTCTTCCTTCCAAGATGCTCCTCAAGAATCCTCCTCTTACAGCCGGGGAAAGGGATTTGATGGCAGACACCGCCGTAGAGGCAGAGGGAGGTCTGCAAAATCAGGGCTTCTGAGAACCCTTCTCAGTGAAGCCCCCCACAGTACTCCTGAAGCACTGCCTGACTGTCCTGCCCTGGGGCAGTATCTCCTTATACCCCCTGGCTTGGGCAGCTGTTACCTCAGACTAGTGAGTTCCAAGCATTGTGCTAAAAACTAAAGCGCCTCGCAAGTATGGTGTGCTTAGCCGTACCATAACATAGTAAGACACCAGTGGCCAGCATTTGCAGCATATAAACACCTCCAAACAAAAATTAATAAAATAGATATTTATTGAAACATGAATGCAACAAAGTGCGCTGATATCAATTCAAACCAGTTTCGGCTATCCAGCCTTCATCAGTGAAAAAGCATTTGTGATTCAAAATGATTCATGAATATTTATCGAAACCACCAACCAATGGAAACATGGTTTAGTCCATCCCAAACTCAAAATGACAGTCATATTCCAATCACTATTAATCCTCAAAATAATAGAGGCATTATAAATATAGTCATACTGTATAGATATCCAATACAGATTGTCAAAAATATAACATATAATAATATTTTTAGTTATACATAAACTGGATGTTATACAAACTCCTGATAAGAAAATCTTTATATTAACATATAGAGTGTTGTCATATATTGTCAGTAAAATATAGGATCAGATCAATATGGGGTTGGTTAATATAAAATCTATTGTCATAGTATCACTGAAGTATGAATAAATGATATAATTATGTCACCAAAATATATAATGAATTATTAAAACATTCACTATTGATACATAACCATGCAAAATAGATGGTCTCAATACAAAAAAGAAGTAAAAAAACATTTTTAAATCAGCCAGTAAGGTTCAACAATGGTACATGATGTTAAGACCCACATAATGATCTTACAACAAGGATTTTAAATATCAAAAGATGATATACTATAATAATACATAAGCGTATAGCAAAATGTAATAGCTTTATGACTTGATTCTGTTGCCATCAACCAATAGGCTTTCACAATGGCAGCATACATATATAAGGCCCTCATTATTGTTTGGCACAAATATACAGATAGTTACAATATTCCAACAGGAATAGATAGGTCATGAACAATGTTACTTGTATAATAAACCACATAGATGAACAACCCATAGCATAGTTCTGTTGATATGAAATTATATCATATATATATAAGAATATGTACATTTTGTATGTATAGTGGTTACAACTTGTGTTAAACCATTTCCCTTTCATATGTTATAGGTGGTCATTAAGACCCGGGGGAAATAAAGCCCCAAGGTGAATTATCCAATATTTTTCTTTATGGTTCAAAATACTATGCCAGCCCTGTTGATTGCTCCTGTTGCCAGTAATTTTATCAATAATCATGAACATAAATCGAACATTAGTATGTTTCAAAGTGTGTCTAGTCTCTTTTTTGTTTTTGATGTCACTTTTATGTTCATTCATTCTTACTCTGAGTGATCTTGATGTTTGTCCTACATAGAATGCTGAGCATTGACAAGTGGCTAAATACACAGCCCAGCTACTGCTGCAGTTACCAAAGACTCTTTAAATCATATACTTTACTTGTATTGGCACTAGTGAATTGTTTCAGATGTTCTTCATCTCACATTGCTGCAGTCCTTACACTTGGGTAGTCCGCTGTCCTCGGTCGGCCCCAGTTACCAAAGACTCTTTAAATCATATACTTTACTTGTATTGGCACTAGTGAATTGTTTCAGTTTGCTAACCTGGTTACAAGATCCACAATGCCCGCATGGAAAGGTGCCCAAACGTTGGTCTCCAGTCATGGTCATCTGTTGGTAAATTGCAAACCCCCTCTTTCGTTGTGTTTATAGTAGGAGAACACGGCACCCAGTGTCTTGCCTCGTTTATATGAAAACTGACATTTGGGTCCCAGAATCTTTCTCAGTTCTTCATTTGCTAAGAGTATGTTCCAATTGGAATCCAAAATGTTTCTGATTACATTATGATTCCGTCCATATGTAGTAACAAACCTCAGTGAAGGCTCCACCCCTGTGGAGCAGGGGGAGACACAGTCGTATCCTCTGTGCAAAGAGGCCATGAGATTGGGAATGGGCTATGTCCTCCAGGCACTTTCTTCTTGCTGTGCATATTCCCGGCAATTACAACGTGTTGGCAGACAAACTCATCAGATCTATCCTGAGTCCCCACGAGTGGTCCCTGAACCAATCAGTGGCAAATCAGATTTTCGACTGTTGGGGTCTTCCATGCTGTGATCTGTTTGCCTCCCCGACCAATCACAAATGCAGTTCATAGGTTAGTACTAGGTTAACTGCCTTTGTGGGCCATTTTAAGCCTCTCCAGTTACCTCACATGAGAATCAAACCCTGCACCTTGTCTCTGCAAGGTAAACACATTAACCGTTATGCCAACCTCCCACCCAAATACTTTGCCCTGATCCCCCCACCAGAGGAATCACCCAGGGATGCTGTGATTCACGATTGGCCGCCAGAACTTCTCTATGCCTAGCCTCCAACGCCCCTCATTCCCAAAGTCTTACAAAAAGCCAGTCACCTGAAGACTAGCCTCATCCTCATTGCACCCTTCTGGCCTCCTCAGACATGGCTCTCCCTCCTCTGGTCTCCTCTGAAATATCCACCATGGATATTAGATCCAGCACAGGATCTCATTTCCCATCCATGGGGTCTTCCTCTTCCCAACCTTTAATCCCTGAGGCTGACAGCTTGGTACCTTCAGTTCCAGTGATCATCAGCCAAATTAAGCTTCCTTCTCTGGTGAAGGACATCATTTTGGCCTCCCAGAATCCTTCTAATAAAAAGGTTTATTCCAGTAAATGGAAGAGGTCTGTCTTTGGGTTTGTCAGAAGGACATAGATTTTTTTCGGCTCCCATTCCAGACATTTTGTCATTCCTTTCCTGTCTTTTTCAACAGGGAGCAAGCTTCTCAATGATTAAGCTTAAGTTGGCAGCTGTTTCTAATGTTCACCTAAGTGACACCCCATATTTTCCTCTAGGCTGTGCAAAGCCTTTCTTAAGGGTATCTTCTTGCTTAGGCCTCCTTTCAAAGATCCACCCCCCCCCCTTGGGATCTTTCTTTGGTGCTGTAGTCCCTGACACAACCACTCTTCGAACCTGCTGCTAAGTGTGATGTTAAGTTTCTGTCTTGGAAGATGGCCTTTTTGGTGGCTGTTACACTCGGCCAAGAGGGTTTATAAATTGCAGGCTCTTTGCATTAAAGCTCCCTTCATTATTTTTCACAAGGATAGGGCATCTCTCAGGATCAGTCCTTCATTCATTCCTAAAGTAGCCTCAGAAACTAACCTCAGTCATTTCAGCTGCCCGTCTTTTTTTCCAATTCTTCGATCAAAAGGGAGTACAAACTACATTGCCTGAATGTACATAGGCAGCTGCATTTCTATTTGAAGAGGGCAGAGAGTTTTCATAAGTCAGACCATTTCTTTATAGCTTTCTCTCAGGCCAGGAAAGGTAGGGCCATTTCCAAAGTGTCTATTTCACTGTGGATCACTTGTTGTATATTTCATATTTATGAAAGCAATCACATTCATCTTCCCAAGCCTATTGAAGCTCATTCCACTAGGTGTGTGGGTACTTCTTCACCCTTCAGGGCAAGGACTTCCTTAGATGACATCTGTGCTGCTGCCACTTGGTCAAATTCCCATACTTTTGTAACACATTACAAGCTGGATTTGATGTCCAGGGGTAGAGCTTTGTTTGTTTCTTCTGTGCTCCAGCATTCCTTGAGACCACCCAGGGTTATGGCTAGCTGGGGACTCTGACCCATCCATGATCAATAATGACACTGATAGCATCAGATAAAGAGTTATGTACTTAGCATATCTGTGCTGTCCAGTGTCATTATTCATCACATTCCCACCCACCATCCCCGCTCCATCTGGTGATTGGGGATTCGTGGAGTAATGGTGTGTTTGGTTCTGCTCTTGATTGTAGACAGTTTCACTGTCCTTATTTCTATCCAGCAAACTCGATTTGAGGATTGTGGGTAGCAGGGGTTCCTGGGAGGGGAGGACCTCGAGCTCAAGAGTTGCCGCTTACTCTGCCAGCTCAGATCCGAGGTCAGATCAAGACCAATCCATGATCCACATAGACCTGACTAAAATAAATGAAAAACTAACAAATTATATCAACTCAAACATTAAAAGGCTGAAAAAATAAAAGAAGCTTCAAACAGATATTCAGATAAGGTGATAAAACTGCAAAACTCAGAGGTCAAAATGAAGAAAACACTGGCTAAATATGAGACTGCACAAGAAGAGATGTTTAAAAAAATAAATAAATAAAATTAGAGGATAGAGCACGTAGGGAAATCCTGAGATTTTTTTCCTGTCCCCGAGAAGACTATTCATTTTTTGAAAGCACAAATAAGCAACTGGGCTGGTATTCAACAACAGGAATTGTTAATTGAAAGGGCACATTGTGTGTATGCTCCAAACCTGACTATGAGAAAACAACCTAGACCTTTAATAGTAAAAATACAATCTTACCAGCAGAAGGAGTTGATTGTAACAAAACTGTGGCAGAAGCAGAGTGTTTGTGGTGAATGACTACTCATTGTATAACAGGCAGAAGAGGAATACATCTATCCCAATATTCAAAGAATGTTGAAAAGCAAGTGTGAGGTTCAAACTGTTGGACCTAGCTGTCTTTTTTCCCTGGAGGAAAAAAAAAATTTTTTTTTGATGAAGCACATGCTAAGGAAGAAATGCAAAAGTTTGTCCAAGAAAAGGCGAGCTGTCAGACAGAAGGCAATTCCGCTTCTTTCCCTGGTAATAAAGACCACAGGGAGACTGTGCGAGTGAACCCTTTGTATTTCAATGGAAAATGTTTGAGAGAGGAAAAAAGCGCAAGAGTTGACTAGAAGAATCAAGAGTGCATTGGAAATGAAGTAGAAACAGGGTTTGGAAGAAGGAAATGAACAGGAATAGAACAAGAAAATATGGAACTATTGAACTCACTTGGACTTTGTTAAACTTTCTAGGGGACTCTAAAGCATATGCTCTACTTCATGTCAGTAATGTTCAGAAAAATGCTCAAAAGAAGAGGAAGGACGTTAACTGTAAGTAAAACAAATTGATCCTTAATAGTACTGTTTAAGTGATGCAAGGTTTTTTTGGCATGTTATAAAGTAATTTTGTTTCAGTTATTTTTAAGGGTAATGGGGATACTAATGTAAATAGGTGCTCCTGTTTTTTTTTTCTTTTTGTTTCCTTCTCCCTTCTCTCATTTTCATTGTTCAGTTTTAAGAAGTGTAGGCACTGCTGTGTAGAAAAACAAACTGTAAAAGGATCTGGTGAAAAGAGCATGACAAAAGAAAAATTTGTGTGATTTTTCTTAATTTTTGCATAGAGCAATGACTGAGTTAAGGGCATTAGATTTATCTACTAACAAGCTTGAAGAGAAAAAAGTAACTGAAGAGAATGTTGAATATTGTAAGGCTTTTTTTTTCTAGTAGGCAGTTTTGTATCTGGTTCTCATGTCTGTGGCAGACAATCTAATGAAGGGAATTGGCTTGGAGAAAATGTTTCATGAAAACATTTGTGTTTTCCCAGCTGAGAGAGCTATAAAGATGAAACAAAACCAGGCAACACATAATAGAACCACAGGCTACACCATGCATCTTGGCATGGATAACCTTTCATTTAGGTTAGCTAGCTCAAGTCTGTGTGTGTGTGTGTGGCTCAGTTTGGAACATTTGTTCGTATTAGGAGGGTAAAACTTCAATATATGAAGATGTGCATAGTTTGGGTGTTAACATGTTTTAGGGTGTGTGTGTGTGTGTGTGTGTGTGTGTATTTTTGTTTGAGGGTTTTCAGTAAAACAAAGCTGACCTCCTATTCTCATTTTACAGTAGTCTTACTGTGGGATCCTCCACCTCAGGCGACCTGAATGTTGGCTGCTATGCAAAAGCCTAAGCCTGGTTGCTGTTAGTGTATGAGATGTCGCACATAGGGCCATAAACCAGGGGCCTTAAATGTGATGTCTGCACATACACACCTCAGAACTCTTCTGCCACATTCAAACATTGGATCAATCACTTTGCTCCTGTCATTCAAGATGCCTAAAGGTAATTACCCTTTTGGGGAATCCTTACTAATACTTTTGCTTGAGCTTGATTTGTTAGTCTGTTCTTAGCCGTTGTCTGCTAAGAAAGGTAAATGCAAATGTGGACATCAAATCCTGCATAAAGGCTCTTATGACTGTTGTGTTTTTTGTTTAGACCGGGAACACGATCATACCTCTTGTGCCATCTTGCCAGTCTTTTGTCCTCAAAATGCTTAGAAGCCTTCTGGCCACTCTCATCTTATATTTAGAGAATCAGATACTAAAAAAGTTAGCATTAAGAATGGATCCAGAGTCAGCCACCCTGATGGAACCGCTAAGAAAAAAAGCCAAAGGTTCAAGGCCTACCACCTCTGCCCCTCCGTCGTTGGACGGCTCGCCAACCACCGATATTGGGGTTGAAGAATGTCCACTAGAGCTGCTTACTTTGGCTCCTGCCCTTGAGGAAGTGCTTCCAAAGTACTGGCTGGTACATCCATGGAAGTTATTCCGACTTTGGTTATTACCAAAGTCGAGGGGGAACCAGGCTCCACCAGATGACCTTCTATGATCAGGAATCTGATCCTTCCTGTATAGGGCAGACCCCTGAAATTAGGCCCATTACTTTACTTTTCCTAAAGCTACCCCCTTAAAAAGAGACAAAAGACAAACCATTTGTCTTCTCCTTCAGAGGGACAACTAGACTGTGGCAGTCCTTCACTCAGTTCTTGTTGCAGGCCTTCTTGGCTCTCAGGCCCGCATCCCACTATACCTATACTTAGCCTAAGATCTGCCTCAACTGCTTCTATCCTTCCTTCCTTTTCTCAGGAAGATGAAGCAGCCTTATCCTCTTCCTCTGAGTCAGTCACATACTTGTCCCAAATAGCCTCCTCCTTTGAGTACTATTCCCCTGATGAGAATTCCATAGAGGGAGACTCCCCATCCATAAGACATAACATTTGAAGACTGTAACAAAAATGAAGGAGTATTTTAAATGGGATACTACCCAGATGACAGGCAGGTTGAATTACCTTCTCCATCAGCCACCCCCCTCAATGATTCCTGCATATTTAGATGCATTTGCATCAATCTCAAAAAACCCTGACTGTCAACCACCTGTCCCCAAGAGACCAGATCGTTTCTACAAGTTCCCTGATGACTACAAATTTTTGCTGAAGGCACCTTTGGCATACCCCACAGTAATAGCTATAGCCCCAGACAAACAGTCTGCACTCATTCCTTCCTCGTCAATACTACTCTTGGACAAGGACAGCAAAGTAATGTACAGGCTAGCCAAGAAGATATACACTTCTTCCACCCTAGTTTGTAGGACTATTAATTACCAAACCCATATGATAAAATATGCCCTGGATTTGGTACCCTAAGCTACAACCCTACTGTCCTCCTTACCAGATTCACCAAATTAGACAGAAATATCATCTAAACTGTCCCTGGCATCTCAAGTTGCTAGACACTCAATTAGATGAAGTTATGATACAGCAGAGACCTCCGCTAGAACTGCTGCATCTGCATTTGTGCTATGCACATACTCATGGCTTAGGCTCCAGCCACTGCCTGAAGACTAAATCCAACATTCTGGATAAGCCACTAGACCATAACCTTCTGTTTGGAAAAAAAGTTTGCAGAACTGTTTAGGAATTTGCAGGAGAACAGTAAGGAACTCCAACATATCAAACACTTGCTTGTCTCCCCTATACCAAAGTATTACAGGAATTACCCTGCTAAGACTACCTATGTCAGAAGAGCTCCCACCATGGGCACATCTGCATCTTTTAGACATAGAAAAGGGATAAGGAGGCAATCCTCTTCTAGGACAGCTTCTTCTCAGCCCACCCACAGACCGTCCTTTCAGGAGAGGAATAACAACAATGCGTGACAGCCTTGATCCCCTCCACCTCTCATTCCACCTCTCTCACTGTCTGCCCCTCTGGGAAGAAATCACCTCAGACCATTGGGTGCTGGCAATAGTGGAAAAAGAATATTTCCTATCTTGGCAGGAAACCCCACACCACAGGGCATCTGCTTCACACTAAAAAAAAAAACAACTTCACCTCATCCCTCATATCATCCAGAATCTTCTTGCACACGGAACCATAGAACCAGTTCCACCAGGTCAAGAAGGAAAAGGTTTCTACTTCAGGTTATTCCTGGTACCAAAAAGGACGTCTCTTGGAGGCTAATCCTGGATTTATCCTTCTTAAAACCTCTTTCTGAAAGCTCCTACCTTCAGAATGCTATCCCTCCAAAATCTGCTTCCACTATTGCCACCCAAGACTTTCACGGCCACTTTGGGTTTGAAGGAGGCTCACCTCCACATTCTTATACAGCCAAACCACAGGAATTACCTATGTTTTGCTGGACCATGTTCACACTTTCAATTTACTACCTTGCCATTTGGTTTATCCACTGCACCAAAACTCTTCAAGTCCCTACCTCCATCCATAGCCTACTGCAGGCCCACGACATTCATATTTACCCCTACCTGGGCAACATTCTCATCCTGGCAGAAAGGGAAGACACCCTCAAAAAGCATCTGTTCTCCATGTCTCTGCTCCAGGGGTTGGGATTCCCACTCATCCTCAACAAATCATCCCACTCCCCAGCACAGGACAAAACCTTCCTGGGATGCAGGATACAGACAGTCCTGATGAAGGCTTTCCTCCCTCAGGACAAGGTATGTTCCCTGATCATCCAATTCCAGGACCTCCTCCAGGTCGACCATTTGCCAGCCAGGCATTTCATGTGCCTACTGGGCCTTATGACAGCCACAATACCTATGGTGCCATTAGCCAGAATGCACATGAGAAAGTTACAGTGGTATCTAAAAATGTGTGGTCCCAACACAGCCAGCCTTTAGACTTCCAAATACCCTTCCTGCCTTGCACATAGATGCTTCAGATATGGGCTGGGGAGCCACCATCAATGAACTCAAACTGCAGGCCCTCTGGTAACCATCCCTCCTGAGAAAACACATCAGCATGCGGAAGATTAATGCAGTTCAGCTAGCCCTGCAAGCCTTTCTTCCTCTCTTGCAGCCAGGCCCCCTACAAATCTACAAAGGCAACACCACTGTTATGTGGTACATCAACAAACAAGGGGGACCAGGTCCTACCTACTCTGCAGACTAGCAATCCAGATTTGGGAATTAGCCTCTCAGAACAGCATATCACTGCAGGCAGTCTATATCCTGTCCCAGGACAACCACCAACCGGATGCCCTCAGCAGATCATTCTCTCTGCATCATGAGTGGATGTTGCACAGGGAAGTATTCCTTGACATTGCCCACCAATGGGACACACCACAAATAAATGTATTTGCCTCCCCAGAACAGAGAGTTGAAAAACCTTTGTGTCAGGGATCCCTCCTCACTAGCTTGGAGAGTGGACACCTTCAACATCCCATGAAAGGGACTGTTTCTGTATGCCTTCCCTCCCTTTCTTCTCATTCAGAAAGTCCTCCTGAAAATCAGGATGGACATGCCAAAAATCTTGCTTGTGACTCCCTATTGCCCAAGGCAGCATGGGCTCCCCCTTCTTCAATCCCTCGGCAAGGGCAGTCACCACAAGTTGCCCCACAAGGTGAATCTGCTCACACAACAGAAGGGAACTGTCATTCATCCGCACCTGGAGATGCTTTGCTTAACCATCTGGGTGATAAACTTTTAGTTCCTTTCAGACACCATTACACTGAGGACATTCTGTCTATCCTACAGGAGGCCAGGAAACCCAACACAAGGAGATCCTACATGTCCAAAATGGGAAAAGTTCTCCAAATGGTGTCTCCAAAGACATATAGGGGCCTTCTTCAAGCAGATGTTCCCTTAGTCTTGACCTGTGTGTGTGAGCTTATAAATTCCGACCTTTCTTGCTCATCAGTGAAAGTTCACTTATCTGCCATTCTTGCCTGCTTACCCTTGGACCCTCATCAACTCTCCAGGTTGGCTCTTAAACTGTTTTTAAAAGGAGTCCTGCACATTAAGCCACCAAGGAAGCCTACCGCACCTCCTTGGGACCTAAGTTACGTCCTGGAACAATTTACACTTGCCCCTTTTGAGCCAGTCACTTATGCATCCCTGCAGATGTGCACATGGAAAACAGTCATCCTGGTAGACCTCACCTCAGCCAGAAAAGTCTTGAGTTACATACGCTCATGGCATCCCCTCCATACACTATCTTCCACAAAGATAGGGTGACCCTGCACACCAACCCCTCCTTCATGACGAAAGTGGTCAATGAACTGTCACTAAATCAGTCTGTTGACTTACCCATCTTTTTTCCATCTCATACAAATGACAGTGAAAGTATACTGCACCTTGATGTCCACAGGCAGCTAAGGTTCTATTTGGACAAAACTAAGACCATTAGAAAGTCTAATAAACTCTGTGTCCTTCCATCCCAGGGCCCTGGGCAAGGCAGTATCCAAACAAACTATTTCTGCTGGATTAGGAAAACTATCTGCTTCTGCTTCCTACCATGGAAGACACTTCCATCAGAGGGTCAGGGCACACTCTACTAGAGAAGTAGCCTCTACAAGGGCCTGGACACAACTACCATCTTTGAGGCAGCCACCTGGTCCTCAATACATAACTTTACCAAACATTATAATCTGGACCATATCTCCAGAGCAGGATTTGTAAGGGCAATCCTGCAGGAATTCCTGGAATCCGCTACCTCTTCCTCCACCCTTCCTCCATCTTTAGCTATGGCAGTCTCCCACAGTAAGAATACTGCAACATAAGAATAGCAGGACATAGAATAGTTGTGTAAAATCTTACCATAACCATAGATGTCCTTCTACACTATGGTCACACTGGGCAGTCTATTGCATTTCATCAGTCTAGAGGACATCATTGGGCACTACCTAGACTACTGTCTGACAGGTAGCTAGTTCTGAGATCTGTGTGTTTAGGCGTCACATTTAAGGCCCCTGGTTTATGGCCGTACGTGCGACATCTCATGCACCAACAGCAACCAGGCTTAAGCATTTGCATAGGAGCTGACGTTTCGGTCGCCTAAGGTGAAGGATCCCAAAGTAAGAATACTGCAACATGGAAGAGAAGGACATCTGTGGTTATGGTAAGATTTTACACAACTATTATTTCTGTAAGATGTGACATAGGCTGAAATAGAGATTTAGCAAAAAAAGCTGTTAATTACATAGTGTGAGAATAATAATCTCTCATGAATATGATGCTTTCTATAATGTCTTTAAACGTTAATGATCTCACAGATGAATACAAAAAAGAGAGTACTGAGACACGATTGGAAAAAACTGAACATGTGAATTTGATAAAGAAAGGATCTGATGTTATCTTATGTCAGTATTCCTCACTCTTGGGTCATAGGATCCAACATAGCATCTGAGCCGGCAACTTTACAGACAGCTTCTAGGCATGCACTCATCCCACTTCCATGATCCCGTGCTGCCCTGTAACCTCTCGGATCTGGTTTGCCATGCTCAGCATCAGATGTGATTCTTTGGCTTGAATCTCAAGTGGGGATAAGTACTTTTAAAAAAAAATATTTTCTTTTTGGCTTATCTCCATTTTATGAGTAGTTTGGTAGTTTTCTATAGTTAGCCTGGTCTTTTAGGTAGTTTATAGTCTCCCAGTCCTCCCATTTCTGTGTTTTGCAGTTGTGAGTTTTGGTGCCCTATTTAGTATTTTGCCTCTATAGACTTTAGTGTAGTTTTTTCACTATTAGTGTTTTTGTTAGTTATAGGTGGTCCTTTCTGGTTTGCTGGCCTTGGCATTCTTCCGGTTAGTGATTTTGGCCCGTCCCTTAGGTTTTGGTGATTGCTTTGCTTTTCAGCCATGTTTGACAAACCTGTTGGCTTTAAAGGGTGCTCCTCATGCAGTCAGAAGATGTCCATGTCCGATTCGCATGAGGAGTGCCTCTATTGACTGGGCTCCGACCACTTGGAGGTTGAATGTGTCATTTGTGCCGCATTCAACCCTAGGACCTTGGTCGAGTGCCAGAACAAATGCTTTTTGAAGATTATGGTCAAAGGGGGTCTATTGGCCCAGTCCTCCAGCCAAGACTGGACCTTCTGACCACAAGAGGAAGGCCACCTGTCTTCCTGGGTCATCTTTCTCTAAAAAGGTCAGGCTGTCTGATCTCCGCTTCTCATATCAGACTTCAGCCACGGCTCCATTGGATTCGGCTTCCATGGATCCTAGGTCCTCTGCATCCAGGGCTTCCACTCTGAGACCCTTGGATTCAAGGTCATGGGAATATACTTCCGGATCCAAGGCCCCTGGATCAAGGCCTTCAGTTTCAATCAGATCCAGACCTGCCACGGGTCCAACATCCTTGGTCCGAGTCATGCAGGACCCAAATGTTTGGATCCTCAATTATCCTTGGATCCAAGGTGATTGGATCCAGGATCAGTGTCTGATCCCGTCATTATTATAGAGGACTCTGTTTTGGATTCTGGCTTAGGGGAGTCCCCTTCTGCTACCAGACACAGGAGCCAATCTCCGGACAGGTATGGAAGGTCCCTGGGGTCCAGACATCCATCCCCAGCTAGGTCCTATGCCTCTTCAAGGTCCTCGAGAAGCTTGCTCCCCTCCAATATGGACAGGATGATGTGGTCCTTCCTCAAGGCTCAGATTGAGTTGGGGCATCTTGCGTCCCCTGCCCATCTGGCCAGGGGTTCTTCTCCTAGCCCTTCACTGTCTTCTCATCTGATCCAGGTGGTTTCAGACTCCCAGGCCTTGGGAAGCATCGAGGAGGAGACGGGGGTACCCTAGAGGCCATTCTGTCCCTATCCTGTTTTGAGTCCCTGACCACCTTTGCTCAGCCCCCCTCCTCCCCGGGCAGATGGAGTCCTGAGCCTGACATGTCACCCTGGAGTCCTTGGATGAGGGCTTCGGCCCTGTGTTTTCAGACCAGTCCCTTCTCCTTGGAGCTTCGGCCCTTGATAGCTCAGGGCCGGTACTGTCTGGAGGCGGGGGTTGCTGGCATGCCCTGTTCCCTCTTTTCAGGTGGGCCTGCGTGTCGGGAGTGCTGATGGGGCATCATCCATCCCTTTGGCCTTCCACGTAGTAGAGAGGACTTTTTCCTCCACCAGAGTTTCCTTTCTGGCTTTCCAGGGACCATCCCAGCCCCTGAGAGCAGACTGTTCTCATCCTGTTCGTGTCAACCCTCTTAAACTAGTCTTCTCGCCCCCCCCCCCACTGGCCCCCTGTCTTCTGAATCCTTCCCGGAGGAGGTGCCTCTGAAGAGATCATGCAAGAGGAGGCACCTAGACTCCTCTATAGAGTCTCTCACTGAGGATGCAGACCTCGATGAAGGGGAAGTGTCCCCCAGATCTCGGCCTGAGGATGTCTTTGGGGACATCTTAGAAATCCTCAAGGTTAAGGGCAAGGTTAAAGGCAGGTGGTCTTCCCTACCTCCATCCTCAAAAGAGTCAGGGTTCCTGAAGGCTTTTGGGATGGGACCATCTACCTCCTGGGTTTCCCCCTGCTGATGAACTCCTAGACCCCATCGCTAGAAGGGCATGGAAGATGTCGGATGCTGTGGAGCCAATACCAAAATGCGCCAACAAGTTAATGAGCCCTCCCTACAGCAAATCATTTTTGTCAAAGGGCGTGCCAGTCAATGCTATTGTGGTAGTCGTCACCATCAAGAAAGAGTTAGTGGACTAAAGTACGTCTGTTCATCTCCCAAACCAAGAGTCCCCAGAGATCGACAGACACAGAAAGCGGGTCTTTGCCTCAGCTACCTTTGGTCTGCAGGCACTTAGCTACTTGGCATATTTCATCTGACTCCAAAGGGACTTGGTCAAGGAGCTTACCACTTCCCTTCCAACACCGCGGAAGGTGCCTGTCGAGTGGCCAGTACAGGCATCACTATTTGAGGCTATGCCTGGCTGTAGATTTGCAGAGTCCTTTAAGGCATCCTTCACCAATACCCCCTTTGATGGATCTACCCACTTTGGTCCTTCAGTTAAAGAAAAAAGAAACACACACCCACAGTGAGCAGGAAGGCAAGACCTTGTTGGCTGTGGGAATCAAGTTTTCTACCCCTCAGTGCTCCTTTTCCAAGAAGCAAATAGGGACTAGAGAAATGTGGTTTCAGAAGTCAGTCTTCCTTTCAAGATGCTCAGGACGAGCCCTTTTCTAGAGGAGGGAGAGGTTTCAATGGCAGAGGCCACCCCAGGGGCAGAGGGGATCTGCAAAATCAGGGCTCCAGGGACCCTTTCTCTGAGAAGCACCCCCAGCACTCCTGAGGCTCTGCCCAACTGTCCTGCCCTGGAGGCAGTCAGGGGTCATTTATCACTGCACCCATTGGCCTGGGCAAATATTACAAGAGATCACTGGGTGTTGAACATTATTTTCAGGGGCTATTTTATCCCCTTTTCTCAGCAGCCCTCCATTCAGGAAGTACTTCCCTGATGTACCACCCCATCAGAGAGGGAGTTAACTCAGCAAGAAGTGCTCAGACTTCTTCACAAGAGAGCCATCCAAGGGGTCCCCCCAGGACATTGAGAATCTGGAACTTGTTGTTGCTTCTTTTTGGTGCAAAGAAGACAGGGGCATTTGTCCAATATTGGACCTTATCCTGTTAGAGCTCTCTGACAAGAAGTCCAAGTTCCAGATGGTTACTGTCCAGTTCAACGTGCCCCTTCTGCACAAGGATGATTGGATATGCTCTGTGCATCTCCAGGATGTGTACTATCATATAAAAAGACAGGTGCTCCAGGAGACATCTTTGCTTTCACGTGGAGGCCAATCATTACCAGTTCAGGACCATGCCCTTTGGTCTCACCACATCCCCCCAAGTGTTCACCAAGTGCATGGCAGTAGTTGCAGCTCACCTGAGACTGCGGGGATTCCAGATGTTTCCTTACCTTGACTCCTCACAGCTCCCACCAAGCATCGACTGGTCACAGCCACTCAGTACTTAGTCTGTGCGACCAGTTAGGAATCACAGTGAGTCTGCCCAAATCGAATCTGAATCCATCCCAAAATTTAGAGGTTATTGGAATTCAGCTAGACTCTGTGTCAGAGATTGCAGTGCTCCCTCTCCGATGTGTTCATCTAATCAGAGCTCATGTTCAGTGGCTTCTAGATCTGATTCGTCCACAGGTCCACCTTATTCTCAAGACCTTAGGGTCCATGGTGGCACCAGTCTATCTGGTGCTGTTAGCCAGGTTTTGCATGAGGGTTCTGTAGTGGACTCATGGTTTTCTCTGTCTCATCCAATGACTGCCTTAATCTGTCTCACTTCAGTGTGCAGGTGTCATCTTCTATGGTGAATTCAGTCTCCGGACCTCCTAGCAGGCAGACCATTTTCTCTTCTTCCCCCCTCTGCCATCATGATCTTGGATGCTTTCCTCTTGGGGTGGGAGGTCATTAGCAGGAAAAGATGGTCCAAGGTATGTGGTCCTTCGCAGAGACCACGCAGAGACCAGACTCCACATAAATGTACTGGAGGTGACAGTAGTCCTTCTCACATTGCAAACTTTTCAGGACTGCCTCCCTCTGGGTACCATGGCATTTCACACGGACAACATAGCAGTTGTGTGGTACATCAGTAAGCAAGGGGGCACATGCTCTTATCTGCTTTGTCACGAGGCCATGAGGGTGTGGGAATGGGAGATGACCTCGGGGCGCTTTCTCCTTGCAAAGTACATTCCCAGTGAGTCCAGCGTGTTGGCAGTCAGACTCAGCAGGGCAATCCTGAGTCCTCACAAGTGGTCCCTGAGTCCTTCAGTGGCGAGAGAGATTTTTCTTCGCTGGGGTCATCTGTGCTGTGATCTGTTCTTTTCCCCTTAGAACTAAAAATGCAGCCATTATTTCTCTCTGATCCTCCCAGTCGGGGAATCCCCCAGGAATGCTGTGGTTCACGATTGGCCTCCGGGTCTCCTTTACTCCTGTCCTCCTATACGTCTCATTCCTCCTATACGTCTCATTCCCAGAGTGGATCAGCAAGCTTGTTGCCTCAAGGCCACCTTGATCCTTATCGCCCCTTTTTGGCTCAGATGGTGTGGTTTCTCCTCCTACAGTCTCTCTAAAGTACCCCCTTGGGTACTTGATCCCATTATGGATCTGATTTCCCACCCCTACCAGCTTCCAACCCCCAGCCTTCAGACTCTTCGTCTGACTGCTTGGTTCGTCCACTTCCCGTAATCCTGAAACAGTTCAGGCTTGCATCACCTATCAGAAGCATTATTCTAGCCTCTCAGAAGGCATCCATTAGAAAGGTATATGCGAGCAAGTGGAAAAGGTTTTCTATTTGGGTCAAGTAGTGAAATCTGATTCCTTTCTCAGCTCCAATCCCAGATATCTTATTGTTCTTGTCTTCTCTTCACTTTTTCAAAATGGGGCTAGTTTCTGTACGATCAAAGTGCAATTGGCAGCTAGTTCTAATTTCCATGTTTGCAAGGAACATACTTTTTCCTCTTGCAGTTGTAAGGCATTTTTGAAAGGAGGTGTTATGCTCCAAACTCACGTCAAAGATCCTTCTCCCTCTTGGGAGCTTTCTTTTGTGCTGCAGTCTCTTACACAGAGTCCCTTTGAGCCTGCTGCTACATGTGATTGTTGGCAAAGAAAATAAGGGGCTCAGAAATTCAAGGATATAATTGCGGCCACCCAGCATCTCCGACAGAGCAGTAGTTAAGAAAAGCTGACTGTATTTGCAAATGACATTATTTTACACCTAACAAAACCAGAAAGGGACATTACAGTGCTGTGAAATATACTGAGACTGTTCCATATCTTTTTGGGGTACAAAAATGAATGAAGCTAAAACAAAGGCAATACCGGTAAATCATGTACTCTCAGAAATTGGTTCAGCAATATCCATACATATGGGGACATGATAAATGAAGTATTTAGGAGTATGGATTAAAAATTATTCAAGTGTGGCAGTTTACTGTATGTGGGAGGAGGCTAAACAAAAGATAATACAAAAACTGAGAAAATGGAAACTCTGTTATATGGATATCGATAGTTAAGCTATAAGTAGTTAAAATGTTTAGTCCCTTTAGTCTTATACTCTGGTCAGGCATATTTTTATCAACCAGAAGAGAAGTTGTGGATAGCAGTTAATAAAGAGCTGAAGGATTTTATCTGGGAGGGGAAGACAGCAAGATTAAAGGGGGATAAGATGATTCTTCCAGTAGAAAAGGGCAGATTAAGATCACACGATCTGAAGGGGTATTTCAGAGCAACACAGTTAAGACTCCTATACATAGCACAAACAGAAAACTGTAATTCAAAGTGGAAAGAGAAGATGATGAAATGTGGAGGAAGCTCAAGAAACAAGGAGAGACTGGTATTTTGGATACAGACTTTTAAGGAGAATAACAATTATACAGAATATTATATTCATAAAGTAGTAGAAAGTATTCTAAGAACTAAAACCAAAAATAAAGACTTGCAAGGAGTGTCCAAATAGAGGTCGGAAACCAGGATTCCTTCTTAAACGGATCTTTTATTGAAAATCACAAAACACCAATAACGCCAAACCAATCTATAATGCTGACAAAGGCAAGTCTTCATCAGAAAGTGATCTTAAACAAAAAACAGAACATTTAAATAGCCATTCAATATCATGATTCAATTAATCCAATTAAAATCTAACCAATAAAAATCTCTAGTACTGAAATGTCTATTCAAACTTCTTTAACAGTACTATTTACGTAAAAGTTTGTAAGTACAATAAATAAAATTTTTAATACACAACATAATTATTCAAAATACATATAAATTAGTTAAAAATTGTATCTTCCCTTTATATATATATACGAAGTTACTGTTGCAGTTGTTTAAAAATAGTTTGAAGTTTAAAAAAATCTAGCCCTAATTCCATATTTCCATAGCCACCTTGTGGCTAAAACCTAAAATCACAATTTAGCAGCCCTTAATTTAAGAACTGAGGAAATGGAAATCATGTCATTCAAACCAGGTAACTTGGTGGAATCCAAAATAATCTGCCAGTACAACTCTCTATATTCGAGTTTGGCTTATGCCACCTCTTATTTTCTTTGGAATAATTTCTAAGACAAAGAAAAGAAATGTAGCCTGGGAACAAATCAAAGTATGTCTAAAAAGGGCATTTTTAATATTTTGTTTCTTTATTTCATACAAATGCTCGTATATACGTTTTTTTAACTTTCTCTCGGTTTTGCCAACGTAGTAAGAACTACACATTTTACATATAGCAATGTAAACCACACCATAAGTATTACAGTTAGAGAAACTATCACTAGTAATCTCCTTGTCTCTTGCTGTAATGTAAATGCTGGTTTTATTAGCTATATAGGGGCACTGTGAGCAGGATCCACATTTGAAAGTACCCGCTCTTTTTAAAGATGCCCTAGCCTTATTCTGTATACCAAACTCAAATAATTGTTTAAAATGTAAGTCTTTCCGATAAGTAAACTTCAAAGATTTGTTTTTGAATACATTTAAATCGGAAATTTCCACAAACCTGTTCCATTCATTAAAAATAACTTCCTTAATTGCAGCTGCATCCCCTGAATAATCTAAAATGAATGCATCATCCCATTTCTTAAGCTCATTCATGTGGGTATTTGTATGTCCTGCAGCTTGAATGGTTTGTCCTAAAATAGGGGCAAATGTATCTTTTCTTCCCTGGGCCACTAAATCAAACATCTCTTGTAATAACATATCAGGGTAACCACGTCTGTTAAACATTTCTAAAACTTTACCACTTTCAATGATGAAGTCATGATCATCTGAAGTCATTCTACTAACTCTTACTAACTGTCCCTTAACCAGATTCTTCTTCTGGAAAAAGGGGTGGCTGCTCTTAAAATGTAGGTAAGAGTAGGAGAATGTTTCCTTACGGTAAATACAAGAAGAGAAGCCATCAGCTTTTTTTGGAAATGAAAACATCCAAATAAATGAGGGTTTCTAAATTATAACTATAAGTGAAATCTAAAAAAGTGGTGGAACTTTTTAAATAATCTAAAAATTCAATAAATCTTTGATGTGTGTCTGTCCAAAATATGACTATATCGTCCAGGAACCTTTTATATAAAGACCAGCACCCAACAAAAGGACTGTTTAATATGTATAATTCTTCCCATCTGGACAAAATTATGTTCGCGTATGTGGGTGCACATTTAGCCCCCATTGCAACTCCCCTCTTTTGCTTAAAAAATTCTCCTTGGAAAAACATATAATTGTTGGTGAGAACTGTGTCCATGAACGTTAAACAGTTCCTAAAGTCGTCCCCTGAAAACGATTTGTTATCCCTCATACTATCTTCTAGCCACTGAAGCCCAGCATCATGAGGAATGGATCCAAACAAATCTACCACATCTAAAGTAACAAAGGGCAATTCTGAGGAAAATAAATGAGGTTGGACACACCTAAGAAAATCCCAAGAGTCCTTTAGTACAGTTGGACCCTCATAAGAAAGCTTTTTTAGTTTGTCATCCACAAATTTAGCCAGTGAAGTAGTAGCAGAACCTTCCGAGGCCACAATAACTCTAAGAGGAGGGTCCACTTGGTCCTTATGGACCTTGGGTATCCCAAAAACTGAAGGGGACCCTTTATCCACAGTACAAGAAAAATTACAGACGGAATTACCATTGAATGTTCATTTAGATATGAACACTCCAGTAACAAAACAAGGTCATATTTATACATTGAATGATTACAAGATTTTTAACTGTAGTGATATAGAAGTAAAAGTGTAACATTTTCATTTATTTTCAAAGGGTTTAAAATTTATTGCCATTAGAAAGGCCAGTTTACCCAGACTAATTGTAGATTTAAAGTTATTTTTAAGAAAAATGAATTTTGCTTTATTATTTCAGGAAAACAAAATTGAAATAGAGGGTACTGGCTCTCTGAGGAAAAGAAGCACTATGAACCCACCTTTACATCCACAATTGAAAAACTTGGATATAATTCTAGAAAGGGAAATTAGGAAAGTAGTAAGCCAGCATAGGATTTTTCCTAATTTGTCAGTGGGTGAAAAAGCAGTGTTTAACGAACTGAGAAATAACAGGAATGTCAGAATTATGCAGCCCGATAAAGGTGGAGGTACAGTATTGATGGATTTTATAACCTATGAATCAAAAATGAAGGATTTACTTTGTGATACCTCCAAATACTCAAGGGCTTCTGTTAATGAGGTCAATTTGGCACATTCCAAAATTAAGTTGTTATTGTATGATTTACTATTGGAGGGTTCCATTGATAGGGACACCTATAATGTTTTGATTAACCTACATCCCAGGGTCCCTTCAGTTTTTGGGACACCCAAGGTCCATAAGGACCAAGTGGACCCTCCTCTTAGAGTTATTGTGGCCTCGGAAGGTTCTGCTACTACTTCACTGGCTAAATTTGTGGATGACAAACTAAAAAAGCTTTCTTATGAGGGTCCAACTGTACTAAAGGACTCTTGGGATTTTCTTAGGTGTGTCCAACCTCATTTATTTTCCTCAGAATTGTCCTTTGTTACTTTAGATGTGGTAGATTTGTTTGGATCCATTCCTCATGATGTTGGGCTTCAGTGGCTAGAAGATAGTATGAGGGATAACAAATTGCTTTCAGAGGACGACTTTAGGAACTGTTTAACGTTCATGGACACAATTCTCACCAACAATTATATGTTTTTCCAAGGAGAATTTTTTAAGCAAAAGAGGGGAGTTGCAGTGGGGGGCTAAATGTGCACCCACATACGCAAACATAATTTTGTCCAGATGGGAAGAATTATATGTATTAAACAGTCCTTTTGTTGGGTGCTGGTCTTTATATAAAAGGTTCCTGGACGATATAGCCATATTTTGGACAGATACACATCAAAGATTTATTGAATTTTTAGATTATTTAAAAAGTTCCACCACTTTTTTAGATTTCACTTATAGTTATAATTCAGAAACCCTCATTTATTTGGATGTTTTCATTTCCAAAAATGCTGATGGCTTCTCTTCTTGTAAGGAAACATTCTCCAACTCTTACCTACATTTTAAGAGCAGCCACCCCTTTTTCCAGAAGAAGAATCTGGTTAAGGGACAGTTAGTAAGAGTTAGTAAGTAGAATGACTTCAGATGATCATGACTTCATCATTGAAAGTGGTAAAGTTTTAGAAATGTTTAACCATTCAAGCTGCAGGACATACAAATACCCACATGAATGAGCTTAAGAAATGGGATGATGCATTCATTTTAGATTATTCAGGGGATGCAACTGTAATTAAGGAAGTTATTTTTAATTAATGGAACAGGTTTGTGGAAATTTCCTATTTAAATGTATTCAAAAACAAATCTTTGAAGTTTACTTATTGGAAAGACTTAAATTTTAAACAATTATTTGAGTTTGGTATAAAGAATAAGGCTACGGCATCTTTAAAAAGAGCGGGTACTTTCAAATGTGGATCCTGCTCACAGTGCCCCTATATAGCTAATAAAACCAGCATGTACATTACAGCAAGAGACAAGGAGATTACTAGTGATAGTTTCTCTAACTGTAATACTTATGGTGTGGTTTACATTGCTGTATGTAAAATGTGTAGTTCTTACTACGTTGGAAAAACTGAGAGAAAGTTAAAAAAACGTATATACGAGCATTTGTATGAAATAAAGAAACAAAATAGTAAAAATGCCCTTTTTAGACATACTTTGATTTGTTCCCAGGCTACATTTCTTTTCTTTGTCTTAATAAGAGGTGGCATGTGGGAAGCCAAACTCGAATATAGAGAGTTGTACTGGCAGATTATTTTGGATTCCACCAAGTTACCTGGTTTGAATGACATGATTTCCATTTCCTCAGTTCTTAAATTAAGGGCTGCTAAATTGTGATTTTAGGTTTTAGCCACAAGGTGGCTATGGGAATATGGAATTAGGGCTATAGATTTTTTAAACTTCAAACTATTTTTAAACAACTGCAATAGTAACTTCGTATATATATATATATAAAGGGAAGATACAATTTTTAACTAATTTATATGTATTTTGAATAATTATGTTGTGTATTACAAATTTTATTTATTGTACTTACAAACTTTTACGTAAATAGTACTGTTAAAGAAGTTTGAATAGACATTTCAGTACTAGAGATTTTTATTGGTTAGATTTTAATTGGATTAATTGAATCATGATATTGAATGGCTATTTAAATGTTCTGTTTTTTGTTTAAGATCACTTTCTGATGAAGACTTGCCTTTGTCGAAAATGTATAGATTGGTTTGGCGTTATTGGTGTTTTGTGATTTTCAATAAAAGATCCTTTTAAGAAGGAATCCTGGTTTCCGACCTCTATTTGGACACTCCTTGCAAGTCTTTATTTTTGGTTTTGGTTGTTGTTTGACTTGCTTCCATCTTTTGGTTTGGTTTTGGTTTTGTGCGATGGCGGGGAGTCCAGAGGGTGAAACCACACTTGGTATTTCACGTTCACATGAGGAGGGTGAACTTCGCAAGGTCATTGGCCAGCTTTCTCAGCTGGTTGAACTTTTGACGCCAGCCTGTTCTTCAATAGTTATTTTGGCCTCAGCATTAAACAGTGGTAGTTTATCACAAACTTATGCCAATAAACTATCTACAACCTCCAAGCAGATGTGCAATACTGTGAGAGGAACTAATGGTGGCAACAGTTCCAATGATAATTTGCTTTCAAACAATGACGATTTTTCAGAATTTCCTCGTCTTTTGCATTCAACAGTTTCTACCCATCGAGGAGATGGTACGGCGCCACCAAACAACAGACAGCCCACTGTTACACCAGATTGTCAAGGTGAATTTTCTTCATCTGCAAACAGCAGATTTGATTTCAAAACTTTTTTAGAGAAAGATTATTTGTTATCAGAATCTCCTGTTAGTATTGGACATCATGAGGGGAGAACCAATGCTTATAGAGAAAATATAGACGAATTATTTTTTTGCTAGAGAAATACAAGCGTCTTGGTTGTGATTGTTCATTCCTTAGGGAATGCTTAAATAAACAAATTGTACCTAAGGGTCTTCGTATAGTTAAGTTTCCGAACAACGTTATTGAAGGTTCTGAATTTCATTCAGAATTAAGATTTATGACAAGTGTGGCTTTGATGTTGTGGGTTCTATAATTAAAGAAAACGAAAGAGTTAGAACAATTTTATTGGACAAGATAGAGCGAATTAATGTAAATATTATTAATGACCTGCTTTTTAAGGTGGAATCTGAAAAGAAATTATATAATGACATTTTTTCTGATGTGGAGTCAAAATGTAAGACTAATATGAAAAGGAAGCAGGCTAAATTAGAGAGGGATGTAAGGGATTACAAGTATGGTAGGGCCTATCCTAAACCTAAAACATCTTATTCTTTTGCTACTGCTGCCTTTTACCAAACTGACAATGGACCTATAGATTCTCCTAGACAGAATGTAGATCTAGAGGGGCAGGATATGTATTTTGATCAACGTGAAATTTTTGAAATGGACATGCCTGCCCCTTTACGGAGATGGGACAGGATTCGCAACCAGAATCCTGTCCGTTATCCACAGTACAAGAACAATTACAGACGGAATTACCATTGAATGTTCATTTAGATATGAACACTCCAGTAACAAAACAAGGTCATATTTATACATTGAATGATTACAAGATTTTTAACTATAGTGATATAGAAGTAAAAGTGGAACATTTTCATTTATTTTCAAAGGGTTTTAAATTTATTCCCATTAGAAAGGCCAGTTTACCCAGACTAATTGTAGATTTAAAGTTATTTTTAAGAAAAATTAACTTTGCTTTATTATTTCAGGAAAACAAAATTGAAATAGAGGGTACTGGCTCTCTGAGGAAAAGAAGCACTATGAACCCACCTTTACATCCACAATTGAAAAACTTGGATATAATTCTAGAAAGGGAAATTAGGAAAGTAGTAAGCCAGCATAGGATTTTTCCTAATTTGTCAGTGGGTGAAAAAGCAGTGTTTAACGAACTGAGAAATAACAGGAATGTCAGAATTATGCAGCCCAATAAAGGTGGAGGTACAGTATTGATGGATTTTATAACCTATGAATCCAAAATAAAGGATTTACTTTGTGATACCTCCAAATACTCAAGGGCTTCTGTCAACGAGGTCAATTTGGCACATTCCAAAATTAAGTTGTTATTGTATGATTTACTATTGGAGGGTTCCATTGATAAGGACACCTATAATTTTTTGATTAACCTACATCCTAGGGTCCCTTCAGTTTTTGGGATACCCAAGGTCCATAAGGACCAAGTGGACCCTCCTCTTAGAGTTATTGTGGCCTCGGAAGGTTCTGCTACTACTTCACTGGCTAAATTTGTGGATGACAAACTAAAAAAGCTTTCTTATGAGGGTCCAACTGGGGATTTTCTTAGGTGTGTCCAACCTCATTTATTTTCCTCAGAATTGTCCTTTGTTACTTTAGATGTGGTAGATTTGTTTGGATCCATTCCTCATGATGTTGGGCTTCAGTGGCTAGAAGATAGTATGAGGGATAACAAATCGTTTTCAGGGGACAACTTTAGGAACTGTTTAATGTTCATGGACACAGTTCTCACCAACAATTATATGTTTTTCCAAGGAGAATTTTTTAAGCAAAAGAGGGGAGTTGCAATGGGGGCTAAATGTGCACCCACATACGTGAACATAATTTTGTCCAGATGGGAAGAATTATACGTATTAAACAGTCCTTTTGTTGGGTGCTGGTCTTTATATAAAAGGTTCCTGGACGATAGTCATATTTTGGACAGATACACATCAAAGATTTATTGAATTTTTAGATTATTTAAAAAGTTCCACCAATTTTTTAGATTTCACTTATAGTTATAATTCAGAAACACTCATTTATTTGGATGTTTTCATTTCCAAAAAAGCTGATGGCTTCTCTTCTTGTATTTACCGTAAGGAAACATTCTCCAACTCTTACCTACATTTTAAGAGCAGCCACCCCTTTTTCCAGAAGAAGAATCTGGTTAAGGGACAGTTAGAGTTAGTAGAATGACTTCAGATGATCATGACTTCATCATTGAAAGTGGTAAAGTTTTAGAAATGTTTAACAGACGTGGTTACCCTGATATGTTATTACAAGAGATGTTTGATTTAGTGGCCCAGGGAAGAAAAGATACATTTGCCCCTATTTTAGGACAAACCATTCAAGCTGCAGGACATACAAATACCCACATGAATGAGCTTAAGAAATGGGATGATGCATTCATTTTAGATTATTCAGGGGATGCAGCTGTAATTAAGGAAGTTATTTTTAATGAATGGAACAGGTTTGTGGAAATTTCCGATTTAAATGTATTCAAAACAAATCTTTGAAGTTTACTTATCGGAAAGACTTAAATTTTAAACAATTATTTGAGTTTGGTATACAGAATAAGGCTAGGGCATCTTTAAAAAGAGCGGGTAATTTCAAATGTGGATCCTGCTCACAGTGCCCCTATATAGCTAATAAAACCAGCATTTACATTACAGCAAGAGACAAGGAGATTACTAGTGATAGTTTCTCTAACTGTAATACTTATGGTGTGGTTTACATTGCTATATGTAAAATGTGTAGTTCTTACTACGTTGGAAAAACTGAGAGAAAGTTAAAAAAACGTATATATGAGCATTTGTATGAAATAGAGACAAAATAGTAAAAATGCCCGTTTTAGACATACTTTGATTTGTTCCCAGGCTACATTACTTTTCTTTGTCTTAGAAATTATTCCAAAGGAAATAAGAGGTGGCATGTGGGAAGCCAAACTGGAATATAGAGAGTTGTACTGGCAGATTATTTTGGATTCCACCAAGTTACCTGGTTTGAATGACATGATTTCCATTTCCTCAGTTCTTAAATTAAGGGCTGCTAAATTGTGATTTTTAGGTTTTAGCCACAAGGTGGCTATGGAAATATGGAATTAGGGCTAGATTTTTTAAACTTCAAACTATTTTTAAACAACTGCAATAGCAACTTCATATATATATATATATATATATATATATATATATATATATGTATATATAAAAATAAAGGGAAGATACAATTTTTAACTAATTTATATGTATTTTGAATAATTATGTTGTGTATTAAAAATTTTATTTATTGTACTTACAAACTTTTACGTAAATAGTACTGTTAAAGAAGTTTGAATAGACATTTCAGTACTAGAGATTTTTATTGGTTAGATTTTAATTGGATTAATTGAATCATGATATTGAATGGCTATTTAAATGTTCTGTTTTTTGTTTAAGATCATTTTCTGATGAAGACTTGCCTTTGTCGAAAACGTATAGATTGGTTTGGCGTTATTGGTGTTTTGTGATTTTCAATAAAAGATCCTTTTAAGAAGGAATCCTGGTTTCCGACCTCTATTTGGACACTCCTTGCAAGTCTTTATTTTTGGTTTTGGTTGTCGTTTGACTTGCTTCCATCTTTTGGTTTGATTCTAAGAACTAAGCTAACACGTGAATGCAGAAAGGAGATTCTGCCGATAGGGAAAATTGCAATTACGGATACAAATATGTAAGAGGGGGCTGGAATTTGTTGGAGAAAACTGGGAAAGGAACCAAGGTATTGGGAGCAAATAACTAGAATGGGAAAGGTAATAGAATGGGAAGACACCAATAACTTATTTGGACTGCAGGTTAGAGATTGCCTATACTCTGAAATTAATCCTTGACAGGGAAGGCAAACAGAAAGAAACAGGGGCTCCTAAGTGAAACACCAGCACTGGTGGAATTTAGTAGACTCTAGAAGAGAAGTTGCCTTCCCTATCAAAGATTGATATCAGAGCATAGGCAAAGAGAAAGAAATGGGGGGCTAAATGAAAGACTACCACTGGTAGAGTTTCTAGTAGAATCTAGAACAGAAGTTCCTGTTAAGAAATGAATTAGTAGTAGAGCATATAAAATATTGCATGATTACTATAAGAATCAATCAGAGAAAGTTAGAAAGGATTGGGAAGGTGAGAGATTGGATAAGCAATTCACAAAGAAACAATGGGGGGATATATGTATGTCTCCCAAATTTGCAGCAAAGTCTAGAAGATTTGGGATTTTTGCTTGGAAGTGTTTACTTGGGATATAAAAATACCTGTGTAGATACTCCAAAGAATTTTTCCTCAGGCAAACAGCAAATGTTAAAGGTGTGATGAGGAAGAAAGAGGTAAGTGGGAACATATTTTCTGGGAGTGTAATGAGTTGACAGACTTTAAAGATTCCCTGCCGACTGCTCTGTCGGAGATGCTGGGTGAGCAAATTGGTGTAACTAAGGAAATGATTTATCTGATGATGTAAATCTTGACTCATTCATTACTGTTAGAACCTCAGTTCCATCCTCGGAACCAACACGGCCGGTACCAAGCTTGCACCAGCCAAAAACTCTCAGCTAAGACCTACCCATAATGCCCCTCTCGTAGTCTCTTCAGATCTCATTTGCCGCATTCCTCGTCAGACGTGCCAAGCTAAATGTTAGCCTTTTTGTGGTTATTTCGAGTCTTTAGTGTTTGTTAAGACAGTTTTATCATCTAAAGTTATTTCTCATCTCTGTATCCTTTTCCTGACTAAACCCTACCCACTACTTTGGTAGTTCTTTCATACCATCGTTGGTACTACTCCCTCTCTCCCTACCTTAGTAGGCTCTCCTCTTACCTTTTTGGTATTTTTTAGTACCATTGTTGGTACTTTTTTCTTGCTATCTGCACAAAAAAATGTGCTTTTCTTTTACTGTCCTATCTCTTGTTGCTAGTTATAGTTTGTTGTGTGGTAGTGCTAGTGTGTTATAATGGTGGATAAGGCTAAGCTTGGTTTCAAACAGTGTGATAAGTGCTAGCGTGTAAGATGCCCAATTCTGACGGCCACACCCGGTGTGTTTAATGTTAGGATGCTGACCACCCTAATGTTTCTTGTGACATTTGTTCTAGCTTCAGCAACCGTATGTCGGCTGAATGCAAGAGCAAGCTGATTCTAAAGGGTATGCTGAAATCACTCTTCGCGGAGGCTCTTTCTGGGATGGAGGTCTCACCACCTCCTAAGCATAAAGACGTAAAAAAGCATAAGGAGAAATGGAGTCTTTCGGTTCTGACATCCCTGTCCTCCTCGGTACTGAGTCACCACTGGGCTTCTCCCGCACCGTCGGCGCAGACAGCTTTGGCACCAGGGTCCCTGTCTTCTCCCCCTCGGTGCCGTCTTTGATTCAGACTCAGACTCCTTCCACTGTACCAGCCTTGGCACCATCTTCCACGGTGCCAACTTTGTTTGTGACACAGGCTCCAATTACTGTGCCTGCATCAGCACCTTCCCCAGCCATGGTGCCGATGTCTTACGTGGCTCCACTAGTAATGACACCTTCAGTTCTGAAGGTCGAGCACATACCCAGAACTAGGTATTCTCCATCTTATGACCCCTTTTTGGGACAATTTAGTCCATTTCTTGAGAGACCAGGCTCCTCATCGGCAGCATCCTTCAGATCCACCAGGAGTCTTTCCAAACAGGATGTAGTGAGGGTTGTGGACCAGGTTTTGGCAGCTAGAGGATTAACCACCCAGACCAGGTCTTCCCTCCCTCTTGGAGCGGAAGCTCTCATGGTGTATTCTCGTGCCTATCCCCCTCCACTCTGGTTTCGGAGACTTCAGTACCAATGGCCATCTGGTGCATACTGTTTCTGCTCTGACAGCGGAGGCTTCCCTGTCGGCACCAATTACTCTTGGCACCATGGCTTCTTTGGAACTGGTGCACTCTCATAACAGTGATTGGGCTGTCGGCACCATGGCACCTAGTTTGGTGCAGATTTTTTCTGTGGCACCATCTATGGCCAGTGCTCTCCCAGCACCCGCTGGTCCTCTTGGAGCTCCTCACCTGGAGGCGGGCTCCTCTGTGCAGGGTGTGACACCAGTTCTGAGGTTGTCCTTCAGTTCCGGGCTCCCATCCCTCCTCGGACAGGCTTGCTTTCCAGGTGATGGAGAGGGTCTTTGCTTCAACGGGCTTGCGGTTGACACCATTGGCATCGGAACCAGAACCCCCCCTCTAGCTTACAGCTGTCCTACCCTCGTACTTTGGAACCTCGAGCACGGGAGCCACAAGACCTGGCCTTCAAGGGGAACCCTTTCTCCGGAGTCCTCCTCAGAAGATCCCACTGGAGAGCCACCTCGGAAGAAACTTTGCCAGAGGAAGTATCTTGATTCCCCTGAGGAATCCATCACTGAAGACACCGATGCGATGAGGGAAAAGGGTCCCCATGGTCTCCCCCAGAACACATCTCATTTGGAGACATTCTCGAGATCCTCAAGCAGAGGGGAGACTGGAAGCCCTCCAACCCTTATGAAGGAATCTGTGTTCTTGCAGGCTTTCCATGCTCTGCCATCTACTTCCTGGGTGACCCCACCTGTAGATGAGCTCATTCGACTTATTGTTCAGCGTGCCTGGAAGGTGCCGAACAACATAGAATCCATCCCATTGAGGCCAGATAAAATTTTGTCCACTCCAGAAGACCAACCCAATTGGTCCAAAAACAGCTGGTAGTTGATTCCATGTTCATGGCGGCGGCCACCAAGAGGGAACTGGTGGAAGATAGTTCAACTGTTCATCCCCCGAACAGGGAGTCTCTGGCTGTGGACAGACTAGGGAAGTGGACCTATGCCATTCTGTCACTGAATTACCTAGCACACTTTACTCGCCTCCAAAGAGACTTAATTTCAGCAATGTCTGCCTCTTTGGAGGAGGTACTGCCCGAGGAGGTGCATCATACTGTTGCCTCTCAACTAGATACCTTGGAATCAATCTCAAACTTCTCGATGCATTTGATTTCTCACACTACGGAGGCGGCAGCTCAAGCAGCCACATTGGGCATCATTATGTGACGGCATGCCTGGATGCATTTGTGTGACTTCGCGGACCCCTTTAAATCTTCCTCTGTCAACGCGTCTGTTGACGAATCTTCCCTTTTTGGTCCCAAAATTAGAGAGACACTTTCACATAGTGAGAAGGATGGGAAAAGCTTATGTGCTGTGGGCATACGTTTTTCCACCCCCTCAGAGGTCCTACTCCATGAATCAGAGGGGAGGAAAATTGTGGTTCAAGAAGTCCCAAGGATCTTTTTGTGACACTTGTGATGCGTAATCCCCCTGGGGCAGAGGGGGAAACTCATCTGGAAGATGCCTCTTTCAGGGCGGAGGGGGTCCACACAACCAGGACGCTCGAGATTCCTTCTCTGGCCAACCCTTTCAGTGCTCCTGAACAGCGTCCCGATTTTTTTCCTCTGGAAGCAGTCGGGGGTCGATTTTCTCTGCACCTACAGGACTGGTAACTCAGAACAGTGGATGCGTGGGTGCAGAGAGTAATATTCAGAGGCTATCATATTTCATTTGAGCTCACTCCCAGACCCGTAAAATGAATCCCCAATGTCTCACCCGGTCAGAGGGAGGCTGCAGCCTTAGAAATCGAAAAGCTGCTAAGAAAAAGTCATCCAACCAGTCCCACCAGACCAAAGAGGATCCGGCTTTTACTCGAGGTTCTTTTTAGTGCCAAAAAAGACAGGGGACTGGAGACCAATCCTGGATCTACGCTTACTAAACATATTCATCAAACCTCAAAAATTCCAGATGGTCACGATATAGTCCATTCTCCCCTTTCTGGGAAAGGAAAACTATATGTGCTCTGTAGACCTCCAGGATGCGTATTACCACATAAAGATGGACAAACGCTCCTGGAGATTTCTCCACTTCTGGCTGGGAGCCAATCATCAGTTCAGGGTACTGCCCTTTGGTCTCTCGACAGCCCCCAGAGAGTTCACCAAATGTATGGCAGTCATAGTAGCTCATCTCCGACTACAAGGATTCCAGGTGTTTCCATATCTAGACGATTGGCTCCTTACTGCCATGACCAGGAATCTTCTCATTCTGAGTCTCTTACACTCAAGGCCTTTTTCTTCGCCTAGGTATCACAATCAACATGGACAAATCACACATGTTTCCAACAAGAGCACTGGAATTCATTGGAGCGATCTTCGGTACAATGTCCTATCAACCTTCCCTTCCTCCTCACAGGCTTTTAAAAGTAAGAAACCAAATTCAAGTACTCCTCCCACAGACATTTGTACCAGCATGCTTTGTACTACAACTATTGGGCTCTATGGCAGCAACCATTACCTTAGTACCATTGGCGAGGTTGCATATGAGACTATTACAGTGGATCCTTTCATCACAGTGGTTGATCTTAACCCACCCGCTCGACTACTTGATACGCCTTACAAATCTTTGCAAAAAATCTTTGGTGTCGACCGTTCTGTCTTCCCCAGCCCAGGGCCACGGTGACCACTGACACTTCCTGTTAGGGTGGGAGGGCATTTCCAGGGAAAGACAGTCCAAGGCACCTGGTCCCCCATGGAGGCCAATTTATACATAAATTTCCTGGAATTGAGGGCAGTTCTCTTAGCGTTGCAAGCATTCCACACATCACTTCCTTCCAGGACCATTGCAATTCAATTGGACAGTATGTCAATCGTCTGGTACATCAACAAAAGGCAGAACCAGGTCTTAACCCCTGTGTCGGGAGGCCATTAGAATTTGGCATTGGGCGATGGCTTCCAACCGCTTTCCTCATAGCAACACACATTCCTGGGAGTTCCAATCTTATTGCAGGCAATCTGACTAGGAACATTTTGATGCCTCATGAGTGGTCCCTCAATCCAGTACTAGCAGATCAGATATTCCGCCATTGGGGCAGGCCTTGCTGCGACCTGTTTGCTTCACCCCTAAACAACAAATGCAGAAGCTATTTTGCCCTAATCCCTCCTCAGGGGGAGTCACTGAGGGATGCTCTTGACCCATGATTGGCCCCCAGGTTTACTGTATGCCTTTCCCCGTTCCCCCTCATCCTGGAATTTCTACAGAAAGCTCAAAGGTTGAGAAGAAAAGTGATCTTTATTGCCCCTTATTGGCCCCGTCAAGTCTGGTTCCCATTCCTATGGCCTCACCTGATTCACAGCCCGTGGATCCTGGATCAATTCCAAGGTCTACTTGTCTCATCCTCAGGGACTGATCCACCCCAGTCTCTACAGCCTCAAGCTCACAGCTTGGTTTCTCCACTTCCAATGATTGCCAGGCTACCTGATATTTCATCCCCTGTTTGCGAGTTCTTTCTGGCTTTGCACAAACCATCCACCAGAAAAATGTATTCCAGTAAGTGGACTAGGTTCTTTAGATGGGCCAAAGAACATAACATAGACCCCTTTTCCATGCCTATTCAGAAGATCCTTCAATATACCGTGCTGCACGCAGGAACTTCAGCCTCAACAATTACAGTGCAATTGGCAGTTATTGCAAACTTTCGCAATGGAATTGACAATTCATCTATGCCACACCGGCTGTGCAAAACCTTCATGAAAGGAGTATTACATATTAAACCTCCTGTCAAGCCTCCTATAGAGCCATGGGACTTGACGTTGGTGTTTCAGTCGTTAATGAGTCGTCCATTCGAGCCTTCTAATTCCTGTGATATCAAATTTTTGTCTTGGAAAAACTCTACTTCTAATAGCCCTTACCTCAGCGAGAAGAGTATCTGAGTTGCAGGCCTTGAGTGTCAAGAGACCTTACTTGATTTTTCATAGGGAAAGAGTGTCCCTCCGTACTTATCCCTTCTTTTTGCCCAAGGTCATTTCTGTTTTTTCCATTTATTAATCTATTGCCCTACTGTTTTTCTTTTCGCACCATTCCAGTAGAGGGGAATACCTTCTGCATACCCTCGATGTTCATAGGCAACTTCATTTCTACTTGGACAGAACTAAATCTTTCAGAAAAATGGATCAGTTGTTTGTGGCCTTTGCAGGACCCAGAATGGGGTAAGCCTTTTTCCAAAATGACTATCTTCTTGGCTCAGAAACGCCATTATATTCATCTATCATCAAAACAAAGTGTCCTTACCCTCTAAAATAAAGGCTCACTCTACTAGATTGATGGCTACTTCAGTGGCCTTTCATTCCAGAGCCTCTATGGATGATATCTACGCAGCAGCCACTTGGGCAAGATCTCATACCTCTATCACTCATTACAAATTGGATTTGGCCTCCAGGGGACGAGCATCTTTTGGTTCTATGGTGCTCAGGAATGTCCTTCCTTAGGGCCACCCAGGGCTCAAGTAGCTGGGGACTCTGTCCTAACAATACGGAATGAATAAATATTTACATCAGATAAAGAAGTTATGTCTTACCATAATGTTCCATCTGTGTTGTAGATCTTCATTCATTACTTCCCGCCCTCCTTCCCCCTGCCTGGACTCCTGGTGGACTTTAGGAAGGTATCTGCTTAGACAGAGCCTCCTATTATCACTATTATTACTTCAATACTATTATGGCGGACAAACTCTATCTGAAGAGTCTATGAAAGGGGCATTATGGGTAGGTCTTAGCTGAGGGTTTTGGCTGGTGCGAGCTTGGTACTGGCTGTGTCGGTTCCGAGGATGGAACCGAAGTCCTAACAGTAATGAATGAATAAAGATATACAACACAGATGAAACGTTATGGTAAGACATAACTTCTTTTTTTGAGCTATGATACAGAATCAGAATTGCGTAGACATAGCAAGGCATTGTAGAATCCAATTATGATGACTGCCAAAAAAGCAGTTACTAGAAAATGTAAGTCAGTGTCTAAATCAACTTTACTAGAAGTAGCGAAGATGGTAATGAGGTAAAAAAATGGAATTGGCATCTTCAGAAAAGAGTAGGAGCAAATTGCATAGGAAAAACTGGGATGTGTGGATCAATGCATGCAGAAGAAGAATGAGGTTTAAAAGAAGGCAGGAATTGAATGACCTGTGTAATGGCTGACTGTGTAGTGGCTAAATGGATACATTATAAGTAAATGTATATTATTTGCAGCTACGGTTGTGTCAGCATGGTTTGTAATGTATAATGTTTACAACTCAGATTGTGTCAGTATGGTTTATTTTCATTTATATAAATGTAATATTACATATGTCATGCATGATAATTTAATAAAGATGTTTCTTGTTTTAAAAAAAAAAAAAAAAAGATGTTTGTTTAGGAACGCATTGAAAGCAAAGCTGATCTTCTTCGTGTTTCACTGTTTCAGTCATCACATTTGGGTTATCCCTGCCAGGCTAGCCCTCAGCCGGCCCGAATACCAGAGGCTTAGTATTTCTGCATCGGTTGCTGTCGCTTCAGGACTGATGTCAAGTCATCAGTTGTATAAAGTAAGGCAGCCGACGCCATTACATCAGTCTTTCTTGCCAAGGAGCCCGAAGTAGAAGCAGTTCACATGAGTGCCGGTCAGCCGCTACCCGAGTTTCGTCTTTCAAATTTAAGCTGAAGTTTTCTAAAAGCTAAGTACCCTTTTGGGGATCCTTTTTTCTTGCTCTAACCGATGTCAGAAAAAGTTAACTGTCTCGCCTGTGGAAAGCAATTACTACACAGAGACTTTCATTTTTACTGCATCACTTGCTTAGGCCCAGACCACGACATCCCTTGCTGTCACTTTTGTGCTTTAAAACCAGAACTACATGTCGTTGGGCCCTTATTGTAGCTAGATATTTTTGCTTACAGTCCTCTAATTCCGATATGGCTTCAGTAAGCCGTCTGGCAGCAGATCTTCCGAAAAAAACGTAAGGATAAAGACAGCACAGGACCAAAACTGCCAACGGCGCTTCCGTTAAGCTAGTCGCCAGTTCACCGGTACTCAGTGAGGTGCCTTCGCAGCCCCTGATGCCCACTTCAGTGGATTTGCAGGCGTCCGCCGAGACCCATTCAGAGTCCGGTATGCTGCAAGGCTCTTCTTTGACTACGGAACCTGCGGATGTCTTTACCTTGGATGGGTCCAGAGCCACTGAGCAGGCACTGGCTTCTAAGGAAGTTCTTTGCATTACCAATATTTGACACAAACCGACGACTTCTTTCCGGTCTTCAGTTCTGTCTAAAACTACCAAGTTTCTAAGGCCAAGAGTACGAGCTATGCCTAAACGATGACGCAAACTCAAGCACCTGCTTCCTTGCCACATCAAATGCTTAAAATGGCAGAAGACCTTATTATGCTAATTAGGGGAAGCCAGCCTTCCCCTGCTAAGAGAAAAAGAGACCGTCCCTCAGCAGCTTTAACAGACCAAGAGTCCGACGACTCTGAGGTATCTGATTATGAAGACGGGCCTTTATCTGTTTATGAGGATTCTGATGCAGAGGAATCCATTCCCTCTGTTTCTCCTGCAGAGGATTTTTCTTTTGGTGAAACCTTACATACTTTGAGAGCATTTCCACTGGGAATGCCAAGACTATCATCAGTCCAAAAAGAGACTCTGAGAATTTCTAGACTTGCCATAACAGGCCTTTAGCAATGCCCCCAGTCCTGGATGCTCTGGATGATGTCTTTATGGAATCCAGTCTAACTCCTGATACTTTACCCCCTGCTCCAAGGAAACCAGACAGATACTACAGAGTTTCTGACTCTCACAAATTCCTTTTCAAAAATCCTACTGCTGATCCAGAGGTCATCTCCCAGGGGCCTAAAGGTATAAAAGCAAGTACAGCTAAGAATCCCACCCCTTCGGACAAGGATTCCAGAGCTTTAGACAGATGGGGTAAGAAAGTATACACCTCTGCAACTCTCGCCGTTAGGATTTTGAATTGTCAGTTTCACATGCTAAAGTACCAATAACATATCATGGAACTTATTAAGCAAAAATTAGCTACCTTTACAGACTCTGCAGAAAATAAAGAACTACAAGAGCTGATGCATTCTGCAAGCCAAGTCAGCAAGCATACTTTGTAATGTGGCTTTGACCCCCTAGAAGCATCTTGCAGGACAGCAGTCACTGGTTCTGTATTGAGAAGGCATGCTTGGCTTAAGGAGCAGACCTTGCCAGACCATGTCAAATCAAAATTACTAGATGCTCCTTTGAACAAGTACAATCTGTTTGGCACCAAAGCAGAAGAGGTTTTTAAAAAGATTTTAAAAAGATGGAAGAAAAAGCTTAATCTATGCAGGCAGTCAAATATTTCTTGCAATTACAGCCTCCTAGATTCAGTAGGCATTGCCCCTCGAAGCAATGGTCCTTTCCAGCCCCCTCAAGGCCATCTCAAACTAGACCCCCCCACCCCAGTCTGCAGTCTTAGGGTATGTAGAGATCTAAGAAATGGAGCGTCTCCACTTCAAAAACAGGGAGTGCTAAGCCACCCCCTTACGGAAAGAATTCACAATGACTTCTCAACTCCACTCCCCACCTCTGCCCAACTGCTCATGCCCCTAGGAGGAAAACTTGCCAATCATGCAAAAAACTGGACTTCCATCACCAAAGACCGATGGATCCTCAACATTGTATCCCAGGAGTACAAATTTTTACTTCAGCTCACTGCCAACTCCAAAAAGGTTCCCAGACCTTCCCCCAAACCAGTGGGCAGAGGCACAAAACCAACTTCAATCCCTGTTCTGCATAAGGGCTATTCAACCTGTTCCTGCAGAACATATAGGTCAAGGGTTCTATTCCAGACTTTCCTGGTACCCAGAAAAGAGGGCACTTGGCACCCAGACCAAGATCTTTCTATTCTAAACATCTTCCTGGAGGTACCAAAATTCAAAATGCTCACCCTTCAGCAGCTTCTTCCTGTGCTGGCCAAAGATGCCTTGTTAGCCACCCTAGACCTAAAAGAAGCCTATCTGCACATGCCTATCAGGGACTCGTGCAGAAAATACCCTGTGCTTCAGGGCAGGATGTATGCATTATGAGATGATCTTCATGTTTCACTGTTGCAGTCATCACTTTTTGGGTTATCTGCTTGCAGTAGCCCTCAGTCGGCCTGTTTAACAAAGTCTTGGGTCCGCGTCGGTTGCTGTCCCTTCTTCCATGATGTCAGGTCGTCAGGAGTATAAAACATGCAGCCAATGCCATTACATCAGTCTTTCTTGCTGTGCAGTGCCCGAAGCAGAAGCAGTTTGCAAGTGCCGATCGTCCGACTCCTGAAATTTTCATTTTCGAGTTTCAGAACCGAAGTCTTCAACTAAAGCTAAGTACCCCATTGGGGAAACTTTTTCTTACTCCTTACTGATGTCATTAAAAGTTAGTAATTGCATTACTTGTGGAAAGCAAATACCACACAAAGATTTTCATTTGTACTGTATTCCTTGCCTAGGCCCTGACCACGACGTACCGTGCTGTCGGTTTTGTGCTTTACTTAATCAGCGCAGTATCCATCATCAGTATATTTTCGCCTCTAAATATTTTGGTTCTCGGTTTAATTATCTAGAAATGTCATCTGTTAGCCATACGACTACCGGGATTCTGAAAAAATGCAAGGATAAAGAGAGGCCGCCAAGGTCCAAAACTGCTGACTATGCTTCTCCTAAGCCAGTTGCCAGTTTGTCGGTACTCAGTGAGGCGCTTTTGCAGCCCCTGATACCCACTACTTCTGATTCGCAAGCCTCTACAGAGACCCATTCAGAGTCCAGTATGCCATGAGATTCTTCAACTATGGAACCTGCGGATGTCTCTACCTTGGATGGTTCCGGAGCAGCTGTGCAGGCACCGGCTTCTGAGGGTGTATTCAGGCCTATGGACCTGCATATTAAGCCGACGCCTCCTTCTTCTTTTAGGGCTAAATCTCGAACCATGCCTAAAAGAATGATGCCCAGTCTGCATGCTCAGGCCTCTATGCCTAAAAAACAAATGAAAAGAATGGCTGAAGATCTTATAACTTAAATCAGGGGAACCAGCCTCCCCCTTCTAAGAGACATAGGACTGAAGTTGTTTATGAATCTTCTGACCAGGATTCTGATTTTTCTGATTCTTATGATGATCCAGATTTGCCCTTATCTACTTATGAGGATTCTGATGCAGATGACTCTATTCCCTCTGCTTCCCCTCCACAGGATTTTTCTTTTGGTGAAACCTTACACACTCTAAGGGAGCATTTCCACTGGGAAAGCCAGGATTTTTCTCATTCAAAAAAGAGGCTTAGGGATTTCTTACTCCTGCCTCAGCATAGGCCTTTAGCTATTCCTCCTGTACCAGACATTGTTGATGATGCCTTTTCGGAATCTAGTTTGGCCCCTGATTCTTTGCCTCCTGCCCTCAGAAAACCTGACAGATATTACAGGGTTCCTGATTCACACAAGTTCCTTTTTAAAAATCCTATTGCAAATCCAGAGACTATTTCACAGGGACCCAAGGGCATCAAGGCTTTTACTGCTAAATATCCTAATCCTTCTGATAGAGACTCCAGGGTGTTGGATAGATGGGGTAAGAAGGTTTAGACTTCTGTAACCTTGGCAATTAGGGTAAACTGCCAGTTTCATATGTTAAAGTATCAACAACATGTTATTGGATTGCTTCAACAGAAAATTATGTTGATTCCTGACTGTGCGGAAAATAAAGAATTACAGGATTTAATGCATTCTGCTGAACAGGTTGGAAAACTTACTTTGCAATGTGGATTTGATTCTTTAGACGCCTCTTGCAGGGCTGCTGTTACTGGTTCTGTGCTCAGAAGGCATGCTTGGCTTAAGGAGCAATCTTTACCTGATCACGTTCAAGCTAAATTGTTGGATGCTCCCTTAAATCAGGACCACCTGTTTGGCAACAAGGCTGAGGAAGTTCTTAAAAAGATGGAAGATAAAGCTAACTCTATGCAAACTGTTAAAGATTTCTTACAACTTCAGCCTCCTAGATTTGGTAGGCACTGGCCCTCTAAAAATTGGTCCTTTCCAGCCTCTTCAAGGTCTTCTCAAGCCAAACCCAGACATAGCAGAAACCCGAGGTTTCAGTCCCAGAGGACACACAAGACTAAGCAGTGGGGGTGTCCGCACCCAAATCAGGGAGTAGTAAGACTCCCCCCTATGGAAAACAGTCTCAATGACTTGCTTCTAAAACTTCCAAGCACTTCCCAACTGAATGCTCCTTTAGGCAGAAAGATTGGTTTGCAGGCCAAAAACTGGGAACTCATTACCCAGGGCAAATGGGTTTTAAATATAGTGTCCCAAGGATACAGATTTTACTTCCACACCTTACCAACACCAAGCAGGTGGCCAGATCTACCCCTAAATCAGTGGGCAGAGGCCCAAAATCAAGTATTCTCTCTCTTAAGCATGTGGGCTATTCAGTTGGTACCAGAAGAGGAAAAGGGACAAGGGTTCTATTCAAGACTTTTCCTGGTACCCAGAAAAGGCAATACATGGCGTCCTTCCTGGACTTTCTACTCTAAATACCTTTCTGGTGATTCCAAAATTCAAGATGCTGACTCTTCACCAGCTGCTTCCTATGCTAGGCAAAGATGCATGGTTGGCAACACTAGATTTAAAAGAAGCATACATGCACATCCCTATCAGAGAGTATTGCAGAAGATACCTACACTTCGGAGCAGGCTACATGCACTATCGGATGTCCTTCAAGGATGCATCTGCAGTCTTTACAAATGGGTTGTCCTGTCGTCAGGCAGCCCTTCGGTCGGCCGGATTCCAAAGTCTGGGTCTGGCTTCGGCTGGTGTCGCACTTCACCCGACGTCATTGCGGCAGTTGTTCGGGTATAAAGGCATCAGCCGACGCCATTTTCCTCAGTCTTTCTTGCCGCGTGGCGCCCGAAGCAGAAGCTGTTCGCAAGTGCCGGTCGGTCAGATCCAGAGATTACTACTACCGAATACTACTTCCTGCACGTGGAGCTGCTAGGCCTCCTCCAGCTATGTCTATTAAGGCCTTTGCCAGGGCTAAAGCAGCCAAAGCATCTAAACCTGTGCCTGCCAAGCCCCCCTCTCACAGGCCCAGCACCAGCTCCCATATGCTTTCTTTAGCAGAGGATCTCATCACTTTAATTTGTAGAGCCCAGCCTCATCCAGACAGGGCCTCTCTCCCTCCACCAGAAAAGAGGCCTAGAGCAGAGCCCCCTGAGCCAGAAGCCACAGATGATTCCTCTGATGACTCAGAACATACAGACCCTCCTGAGGCTTCTTATTCTCCTTACGAAGACTCTGATGCTGAGGAGTCCATCCCTTCAGCCTCTCCTCCTGAGGAATTTTCCTTTGGGGAAACCCTGCATGCTATGAGGGAACAATTTCAGTGGCAGGGCCAAGATTTCTCAGACTCTAGAAAAAGGCTTAGGACCTTTCTACATTTGCCACAGCATAGGCCTTTAGCTATACCTCCAGTTCTACCTGTTGTTGATGATGCATTTAATGATGCTTGCACTGCTCCTGATACTTTACCTCCGGCTCCTGCTAAGCCCGATAGGTACTACAGGGTCCCGGACACTCATCACCACTTATATAAGGCTCCTTTTGCAGATCCAGAGACAATCTCCCAGGGCCCTAAAGCTGTAGCAGCTACTTCTTCTAAAAACCCCCTCCCCTCTGAAAGGGAATCCAGGTCCTTAGAGAGATGGGGTAAAAATACACCTCTGCTACTTTGTCAGCTAGAGCTTTGAACTGCCAATTTCATATGATTCAATATCAAGAGTTTATGCTTGACCAGTTGACTAAAAAGCTGTCCTCTGAAGAATCTTTAGATAAAAAGTATGTTCAAGAAATGTTACATAACATACAGCAGGTTAGTAACCATTCTTTAAAATGTGGCTATGATGCACTGGAGGCTTCCTTTAGATCAGCCATGACTGGCACAGTTATCAGAAGGCATGCATGGTTGAAAGAACAGGCATTACCAGACCATGTCAAATCTAAGCTTTTGGATGCACCTATGGACAAGGTCAATTTATTTGGTGCCCCCGCACAGCAGGTACTAAAAAAGATGGAAGAGAAAGCAAAATCTGTGCAAACAGTAAAAGATTTCTTACAAGTTCAACCTCCAAGGTTTAGCAGGAACTGGCCCTCCAAAAATTGGTCCTTTCCAGACTCCTCTAAGGCACAAAGAGGCAGGAATAGGCGCTCTAGAGGCAGAAACCAATCCAGGGGTGCCTACAGGGGTCACCAGTGGCAGGGTAAAAACCAACGAGGCACGGATACAGCCACCACCACTACAACAACTCAATCACAGTGACTTGGCGGTGGCACCGCCTACCAGGGAACAATTAGAAGCGCCCTTAGGCGGAAAGCTAACATTATTTTCAAGAAACTGGCACTGCATTACAAGAGAAAAATGGATTTTGCAGACTATAGACAAAGGTTACAGGTTCCATTTCCATACACTACCAGGAAAGAGAGGAATGCCAAACCTACCACCTTCTCAAAGGGCAGAAGCTCTAAAACAAATATCTCAATTATTAAGAATGAGAGCTGTGGAAAAGGTACCATTTATGGAGCAAGGGAAGGGATTTTACTCCAGGCTCTTCCTGGTACCAAGAAAAGAATACAAATGGAGGCCTATTCTAGACCTGTCTGCTTTAAATACATTCCTCATTGTTCCAAAATTCAAAATGCTGACCCTACAGCAGCTTCTTCCCATGCTGGGCAAGGAGTCTTGGCTGGTAACTCTAGATCTCAAGGAAGCATACCTGCACGTCCCCATAAGACCAATTTGCAGAAGATACCTCAGATTTCTTGCAGGATCAGAGCATTATCAATTCTCAGCATTGCCCTTTGGCTTATCTACTGCGCCCAGAGTGTTCACGAAATGCCTGGCATCAGTAATCGCTCATTGCAGACTTCAGGGAATTCAAATCTATCCCTACCTGGACGACTGCCTGATACAAGCGGACAACAAAACAAACTAACAGAAGACTTACAAAGAGTCATCTACCTGCTGCAAGCCCTGGGATATACAGTCAATACAAAAAAGTCAAGGCTGATTCCATCCCAAAGAATAACCTTTCTAGGTGCAGAACTGGACACATCAAAACAAATGGCATTTCTAACTGCAGAAAAGAAAGAGCAACTTCCTCTCTACTTCTTGGCATTAACAAAGCAGAGCCATCTAACTGCGAGAAAAGTGCTACAAGCTCTAGGCTTCATGGCATCCTGCATAATACTGGTCCCTCATGCCAGGCTGCATATGAGAAAGCTACAGTGGTACCTAAAGAATTTGTGGTCTCAGCACAAGCACAGCCTAGAAACCAAAATTCCAATGATCCCATGCCTAAAGCAAGAGTTCTTATGTTGGGCTCAGGCCTGTCAATCAAACACAGGACTGCCCTTCTGCAAAAGTCAACCAGGGCAAACCATCACGACAGATGGCTCAGACCTCGGTTGGGGGGCACACATGATGGGCAAGTGCATTCAAGGCCTATGGACTCAAGACCAGCTGCATCTGCACATAAATCTAAAAGAAATGATGGCAGTAAAATTGGCAATCCAGGCATTCAGACCTTTTCTCCAAGAAGGCCAGTTGATGATAAGGACAGACAACACCACAGTTATGTGGTACATCAACAAACAGGGAGGCACACACTCATACCCTCTATGCCGGCTGGCACTGGACCTATGGGATGTGGCTCTGAGCTACAACATTCAGTTACAGGCAATTTATGTACCAGTTAAGGAAAACATTCTAGCAGACATGTTAAGCAGAACTACAACAGATGCCCACGAATGGATGCTGCATCCGGACATCTTCAGAACCATCACAAGAAAATGGGGATTACCACAAATAGACTTGTTTGCATCCCCATTCAATCACCAGTTGAAGAAATTCTGCACAAGGACTTACCACCCACTGGCTTGGAAGGTGGACTCCCTATCCTTCAGTTGGAAAAGCCTGACAGCATACGCATTCCCACCTCTTCCTTTGATGCACAAGGTGCTTCTCAAGATCAAAGAGGAACGTCCGAGGATCATTCTGATAGCCCCAGACTGGCCAAGACAACATTGGTATCCACTGCTAAGGAGCATGTCCCGGGAACAAATATGGACACTGCCCCTGATCCCATTACTGCTGACACAGAACAACTACAACATCCTGCATCCAAACCTAAAAACTCTGCAGCTAACTGCCTGGAACATTACATAACAGCAATTAACCCAAATTTATCCCAAAGGGTTAAAGACATAATCCTGGAGGCTCGTAGACCTTCAACACGAAAGAATTATGCAGCAAAATGGAAAAGATATCTCATCTGGAGTACTGCAAAGGGGCAAGATGTGACACTGGTGAACATAGCCAACATCCTGGAGTACTTGGCGGAGCTCTTCCATACAGGCCTGTCCTATTCCTCCATCAAGATACATGCATCAGCTATTTCAGCAGAATACAGCTTGGATCCTCCTGTCTTCTCGCATCCTCTGCTCAGACAGTTTCTGAGGGGAATTAAAAATGTAAAACCTCCCAGGAAACCTCCATTGCCAGCATGGGACTTGAACTTTGTACTGGAAAAACTGACTCTACCTCCTTTCGAACCAGCAGCTACAGCAGAATTGCAATAATTATCCTGGAAGACTGCTTTCCTGCTGGCAATAACTTCAGCAAGAAGGGTCTCTGAACTACAGGCATTAATGGCAGTACAACCCTTCCTGATCTTCCACCAAGATAGAGTGTCCATGAGAACAAATCCTACATTTATGCCTAAGGTGGTGTCCAGAGTCTCTTTAAATCAGGCTATCCACCTTCCTACATTCTTCCCCAATCCACAGAACAGGGGTGAAAAACTCTTACATACCTTGGATGTACACAGACAATTACGCTACTACCTGGACAGGACAAAAAACAATAGAAAAACTGACCAGCTTCTGGTAGCATATGCAACAGGAAAGGAAGGAAAACCAATTTCTAAACAGACAATCTCCAAATGGATAGGAAATTGCATTAGATTTTGTTACTCCTACCATGGAAAGAAAACTCCAGAGAACATCAGACCTCACTCCACAAGGGCTACAGCCACTACCACAGCTTTCTTACGAGGAGTGGCTACCAAGGACATTATAGAGGCTGCTACTTGGACCTCCGTGCATACATTTGCCAAGCATTATAACTTACCTCTATACTCTAGATCCCGTGCTGGTTTTGCCACTGCTGTTTTGCAAGGGATCCTGACTACACCATAATCTATTCTCATTTCCTCCTCCCCTAGTTTAGCTATGGTATTCTACCCATTTGTAAAGACTGCAGATGCATCCTTGAAGGACATAGTACAGTTTTGTACCTACCATAAATGTAGATGTCCGAGAGGAATGCATCTGCAGTCAGGATTACCCACCCTCCTTCCCCTCTGAGGTGCTCCTAGGGTATTTGCCAATCTACAGCTAGCTTGGGGGGGATCTATTATGGTGTATTTGTTTGTATATATGTACATACATGCTTATTTTATGTGTTTGCTCTCTACTATTTGGAAACTTTGGCATTTATCCAAATTTAGCCATCCAAGAGGGCACCTGGCATCTGGGGCAAGAAACACTGAGGAAAATGGCGTCGGCTGATGCCTTTATACCCGAACAACTGCCGCAATGACGTCGGGTGAAGTGCGACACCAACCGAAGCCAGACCCAGACTTTGGAATCCGGCCGACCGAAGGGCTGCCTGACGACAGGACAACCCATTTGTAAAGACTGCAGATGCATTCCTCTCGGACATCTACATTTATGGTAGGTACAAAACTGTACATCTGAAGTAGGATATTCATTTGTCTGCAACCTGTGGGTTATGGATCCGATATCGGATCCGAACCGGCATGGTTTTCCAGCTATGGATCCAAGCTCTCAGCTCCTCCCCTCACCCATAATGCCCTGCTCTACCCTCATGACCTCAGATCTCGTTTGCCGCGCTGGTGACTGGATTTGGGTACATAGCTCTCAGCTAAGTGAACTCTTTTTCTTGTAAAAAAACAGAGAATTTTTTGGTTTTTGACTGAATTTGTGTGAAAGTTTAGGTTTCCCTTTATTATAGTGTATTTTGAGTTTATTTTAAGTTAAAGTAAGTAATTTTTTATTCCCTCCCCTCGCTGTTGCGTAGTGTGTGTGTGTAGGCCTGTGTGTCTTTTTGTTTTAAGTTACTTTCTGTAACTTTTGCTGGATTATAGATTATGGCTGACCAGCCTAAATCTATATTTTCGAAATGCTCCGAGTGTGGCCATAAGCTCTCTCCGGCTGATGGCCACACTCGGTGTCAATATGTCTTGGGGTTGAACACCTCACATCTGGTTGTTCCATTTGTGCAGGGTTCAACCCCAGGGCACTGAGGGAGCGGAGGTCCAAGCTGGTCTTGGCGGGTTCTTGACAAGGGTTCTATTCGAGACTTTTCCTGGTACCCAGAAAAGGCAATACATGGCATCCTTCCTGGACTTTCTACTCTAAATACCTTTCTGGTGATTCCATAATTCAAGATGCTGACTCTTTACCAGCTGCTTCCTATGATAGGCAAAGATGCATGGTTGGCAACACTACATTTAAAAGAAGCATACATGCACATCCCTATCAGGGAGTATTGCAGAAGATACCTACACTTTGGAGCAGGCTACATGCACTATCGGTTCTCTGCACTGCCCTTTGGCTTAAGTGCCTAGCTACTGTCATTGCATTCTGTAGGCAAAGAAATATTCAAATATACCCATATCTGTATGATTGTCTAATTCAGGCAGAAAGCCAGGACATACTTTTGAATCATCTGGCCTTTGTTCAAAGGGTACTCACTTGTCTGGGGTACACCATAAATGAAAATAAATCACACCTGGTACCCTGTCAACAAATTAAATTCCTGGGAGCAAGCTTAAATACAACTTACCAGATGGCTTTCCTCACGCCAGAGAAATGTATTAATTCAACAACCTATTTCAAACAAGTGGCCACAAAAACCCAGTTATCTGCAAGGCAAATACTGCAAGCCTTGGGGTTCATGGCCTCCTGCATTCTTCTAATTCCATATGCAAGGCTGCATATGAGGAAACTGCAGTGGTATCTCAAAAGCCTATGGTCTCAACATTCACTGGATCTAGAAACAATTATTCCTATCATACCTTGCCTATGCCTAGAGTTCCTTTGGTGGTCAGAGGCCTGCCACCAAAACAGGGGACTACCATTCTTGCTACCCCCTGCCGCCCAAACCTTAACAGATTCATCAGACTATGCATGGGGGGCCCACCTGGCAGGGAAGTGCATTCAGGGCAAATGGAACCCAAGTCAAATGCACCTGCATATCAATCAAAAAGAAATGTTAGCTGTACAGAATGCTCTGACAGCCTTCAAGGACCACATTCTTCCAGGACAGTTAATGATAAAGACTGACAACACCACTGTTATGTGGTACATAAACAAGCAGGGGGGCTGCACATTCTTACCCCCTCTGCAGACTAGCCATGGCATTGTGGAACACAGCCCTGAGCTATCAAGTACATTTACAAGCTCAATTCCTGTTAGGAAAACTAAATACTCTGGCGGATGAACTAAGCAGAAACCTCATGGACCCACACGAGTGGAAACTGGAACCAAGGATTTTCAACATGTTGAGCAAATGGGGGAGCCCAGATATAGACCTGTTTGCCTCCCCCCAAAACCATCAGTTGGACAAATTCTGCACAAGGACTCCCCACAAACAAGCTTGGAAAGTGGATGCTCTGTCCTTCAGCTGGAAAAACAGTTTATGCCTTTCCTCCTCTGCCTCTGCTCTCCAAAGTGCTACTAAAGATCAAACAAGACAAACCAAGGACGATTTTGATTGCACCAGACTGGCCATGCCAACACTGGGTACCCCCTCTTGCGCAGTGTGTCACAGTGGGCCCCATGGCACCTCTCTATTTTCTCAGCAGGAGAACCAAATTCTGCACCCTGAACTTCAAACACTGAATCTAGCAACCTGGCTAATTACATAATTTCTCCTTTACCATCCCTCAATAAACCAGTGATGGATATCATTTTAGAGGCAAGGAGGCCTAGTACTAGAAAGTCTTACACTGAAAAATGGAAATGATTCTGTGTCTTGAACCAAGCTCAGGGGATGAGCACAATAGTGCCCAATTTACCTCTGATTTTACAATACTTAACTGAGATGCTTCATAAGGGCCTGTCTTTCTCCTCCATCAAAATTCACGCCTCAGCCATCTCAGCTCATTATAACACAGAACCACCCCTCTTCTCTCATCCACTGCTTAAGCAGTTCCTCAGAGGGGCCAAAAATCTACGACCACCCAGGAGAGCTCCAACTCCAGCCTGTGACCTCAACTTTGTATTGGAAAAGCTCACCCTTCCTCCTTTCGAACCAGCTGCCACTGTGGACTTTAATTCCTTTCTTGGAAAACAGCTTTCCTTTTAGCAATCACTTCAGCAAGAAGGGTATCTGTATTACAGGCCTTCATGGCAGTGGAGCTTTTCATCATCTTTTATGCGGACAGGGTCCCTCAGGACCATTCCCTCCTTCATGCCCAAGGTGATATCCAGTGTGGCCCTTAATCAGTCCATACATTTGCCAGCCTTCTTTCCTAATCCACAGAGCAAAGGGGAATGGATTCTACATTCCTTAGACGTGCACAGACAACTTGGATTCTACTTGGATGGAACTAAACCTCAAAGGAAATCTGATCAACTGCTGGTAGCATTTGCTGCAGGGGCAGAGGGGAAGGCTATTTCAAAGCAAACCATTTCCAAATGGATAGGCCATTGCATTCATTTCTGCTACAAACACCATGGAAAACCTATCCCACAGGGGATCAGACCCCCACTCTACCAGGGCTGCATCTACCTCTGCAGCCTTTCTCAGTGGTGTCCCTACCAGGGACATCCTAAAAGCTGCTACCTGGAGTTCTGTGCATACTTTCACCAAGCATTACCATCTGCAGATTTTCTCTAAATTCAGAGCTGACTTTGCCACTGCAGTCTTGCAGGGCCTTTTAGCTGGGCCTAATTGTATTTAAATTCCTCCTCCCATCCTTAGCTTTGGGAATCTACCCCAAAGTGATGACTGCAACAGTGAAACACAAAGAACATAGTACAGTTGTGTACACTTACCATAAATGTAGATGTTCGAGTGTATTCACTGTTGCAGTCCTGGTTATCCTCCCTCCAGCCCCCTTCTTGTTTTGGATATACCTCTACTTTCCTTTGCTACCTTGAAAAGCTTTTTGGTGTATTTGCTTTTTTGTTGGAGGTATAACCTTGTATATTTATAGATTTAATTGCTTCCCATTAAGGGGGCACCTGACATCTGGGGCAAGAAAAACTGATGTAATGGCGTCGGCTGCATGTTTTATACCCCTGATGACCTGACATCATGGAAGAAGGGATAGCAACCGATGCAGGACCCAAGACTTTGTTAATCAGGCCGACTGAGGGCTACTGCAAGCAGATAACCCAAAACTGATGACTGCAACAGTGAATACACTCGAACATCTACATTTATGGTAAGTGTACATAACTGTACTTTCTCTGCACTTACCTTTGACTTTTCCACTGCTCCCAGAGTATTCACAAAATGCATGGCTCCAGCCATTGCCTACTGCAGACAGAGAAAAATTCAAATTTACCCTTACTTGGATGACTGCCTGATTCCGGCAGACAGGAAATGGTTTTGCACCACCTGTCATTTGAAAAAAAAACCCTTCTGACCTCCCCAGAGTACACTATCAACTAAAAGAAATCAAAACTAGTCCCCAATCAAAAGATTGTATTCCTGTGAGCATGTGTGGACACATCATCCCATATGGCATTCTTTACTCCAGAAAAACAAGCCTATCTGACAGGCTACTTCACTCAAATGGCCACCAGAACCCAGTTATCTGCAAGAAAAATCCTGCAGGCCCTAGGGTTGATGGCCTCTTCCATCCAACTATTTCCATATGCCAGACTGCATATGAGGAAACGTCAATGGTACTTAACAAGTCTTTGGTGCCAACATTCTTAGGACCTGGAAACTGTCATTCCTATCATACCTTGTCTAAGAACAGAATTTCTTTGGTGGGCAGCAGCATGCAACCACAACAAGGGACTTCCCTTTACTCAACCCCATGCCTTTACTCAACCCCATGCCACCCAGACCCTAACCACACATGCATCAGACTATGCCTGGGGGGCACACCTGGACAACAAGTGCATTCAGAGCCACTGGATCCCAAGTCAAATTCATCTGCACATCAACCAAAAAGCGATGCTAGCTGTTCAGCATGCTCTAACAGCTTTCAGATCCCTACTCTCACCAGGACCCCTTCTAATAAAAACAGACAACACCACAGTTTTGTGATGCATCAACAAGCAGGGGAGAGCCCACTCTTACCCACTCTGCAGGCTAGCCATGGCCATGTGGAACACTGCCTTGGACATGCAGGTCCATATGCAAGCTCAATTCCTGCCAGGCAAGCAAATCTCACAGGCAGACGAGTTAAGCAGAAATCTGCTAGACCCACATGAGTGGCAATTAGAGCCCAGCACCTTCAGCCTTCTGATTCAGAAATGGGGGACCCCAGAGGTGGATCTCTTTGCCTCCCCCTGCAATCACCAGCTCAGCAAATTCTGCACCAGGCCACCTCACAGCAGGGCCTGGAAAGTTGATTTCCTATCCTTCCAGTGGGTAAACCTCTCAATTAATGCATTTCCCCCTCTGCTCCTTCTCTCAAGAATATTGCTCAAGGTAAGACAGGACAGACCAAGGGCAATCCTGATTGCCCTGAACTGGCTACACCAGCACTGGTACCCACTACTGCACAGCCTGTCACCTGTGCCACCCTGTCACCTACCCCAGAGCCCGACCCTCCTCACTCAGGGGGGACAGATCTTGCACCCGCAACTGCAAACCCTCAATCTTGCAGCCTGGCTTATTCCTTGAATTCTCCCCCAGTGACCAGCCTAAGCAAGCAGGTGCTGGACATCATTCTTGAAGCCAGAAGACCCAGTACAAGGAAATCCTATGCTGATAAAGTACAGTTGTGTACACTTACCATAAATGTAGATGTTAGAGTGTATTCACTGTTGCAGTCATTACATTTGGGTTATCTGCTTGCAGGTAGCCCTCAGTCAGCCTGATTAACAAAGTTTTGGGTCCTGTCTCAGTTGCTGCCCCTTCTTTCATTACCTCAGGTCATCAGGGGTATAAAACATGCAGCCAATGCCATTACATCAGCTTTTCTTGCCCCAGATGTCAAGTGCCCCCCTAATGGTAAGCAATTAAATGTAAAAATACAATGGTATACCTGCAACAAAAAAGCAAATACACCAAAAAGCTTTTAGGCATAGTAAAGTAAAGTAGAGGTATAGCCAAAAGAAGTTAGGGGGCTGGAGGGAGGGTAACCAGGACTGCAACAGTGAATGCACTTGAACATCTATATTTATGGTAAGTGTACACAACTGTACAATGTTCTTCGTGTTTCACTGTTGCAGTCATTACATTTGGGTAGATTCCCAATGCTATGGTTGGGAGGAGGAATTTAGATAGCATTAGGACCAGCTATAAGGCCCTGCAAGACTGCAGTGGCAAAGCCAGCTCTGGATTTAGAGAAAATTGGAAAATGGTAACGTTTGGTGAAAGTATGTACAGAATTCCAGGTAGCAGCTTCTAGGATGTCCCTGGTAGGGACACCTCTGAGGAAGGCTGTAGAGGTAGATGCAGCACTGGTGGAGTGAGGTCTGATCCCCTGAGGGATAGGTTTTCCAAATGCAATGGCCTATCCATTTAGAAATGGTTTGCTTTGAAATAGCCGTCCCCTCTGCCCCCTGCAGCAAATGCCACTAGCCTTTGTTCAGATTTCCTTTGAGGTTTAGTCCTGTCCAAGTAGAATCTAAGTTGTTTGTGCACATCCAAGGAATGCAGTATCCGTTCCCATTTGTTCTGTGGATTGGGAAAGAAGGTTGGCAAATGGATGGACTGATTAAGAGCCACACTGGATACCACTTTGGGCATCAAGGATGGATTGGTTCTGAGGGACACCCTGTCTGCATGAAAGATGATGAAAGGCTCCACTGCCATAAGGGCCTGTAATTCAGATACCCTTCTTGCTGAAGTGATTGCTAAAAGGAAAGCTGTTTTCGAAGAAAGAAATTTTAAGTCTGCAGTAGCAGCTGGCTCGAAAGGAGGTAGAGTGAGTTTCTCCAAAACAATGTTAAGGTCCCAGGCTGGGGTTAGAGCTTTCCTGGGTGGGCTCATATTTTTGGCCCCTCTGAGGAACTGCTTGAGCAGTGGATGAGAGGAGAGAGGAGGTTCTCTTCTATAATAAGCTGAAATGGCTGAGGCGTGAATTTTGATGGAGGAAAAAGACAGGCTCTTGTGAAGCATCTCAGTTAAGTGTTGTAAAATCTGAGGTAAATTGGGTGCTGCTGTGCTCATCCCTTGAGATTGGTTCCAGGCACAGAATCTTTTCCATTTTTAGCATAAGATTTTCTAGTACTAGGCCTCCTTGCCTCTAAAATGATATCCATCACAGGTTTACTGAAGGATGGTAAAGGAGAGATTAGGTAATTAGCCAGGCTGCTAGGTTCAGTGTTAGAAGCTGAGGGTGCAGAATCTGGTTCTCCTGCTGAGACAACGGGGAAGGAGTCTGAGGCAGGTGCCATGGGGAGAACCATGATACACTGCGCAGGATGGGGTACCAGTGTTGGTGTGGCCAGTCTGATGCATCAAAATCATCCTTGGTTTGTCCTGTTTGGTTTTCAGTAGCACTTTGGAGAGCAGGGGGGGGAAGGCATAGACTTTTTCCAGCTGAAGGACAGAGCATCCACTTTCTAGAATTGTTTGTGGGGAGTCCTTGTGCAAACTTTGTCCTGTTGGTAGTTCTGGGGAGAGGGAAATGGCCAATGCCTACTAAATCTTGGAGGTTGTACTTGTAAAAAATTAACAGTTTGCATAGATTTAGCCTTTTCTTCCATCTTTTTAAGAACCTCTGCTGCCTTATTGCCAAACAGGTGGTCCTGGTTTAGGGGAGCATCCAGTAATTTTGCTTTAACATAATCTGGGAAGGATTCCTCCTTAAGCCCAGCATGCCTTCTAAGTACAGACCCAGTTACAGCAGTCCTGCAAGATGCCTCTAGAGAGTCAAAACCCCATTGCAAAGTATGTTTTCCAACCTGCTCAGCTGAATGCAATTGTTTGTGTCTTTCGGCTTTTCCCGGTTAGGGGTCGCCACAGTGGAACTCCGGTCCGCTAATCATTGGTAGTTGATTTTTACGTGTCGAGTTACCAGCCCTGACGCACAACCTTCAACGAAGGTGCGCCCATTCACACATGTCTCCACGCAGAAGATGCTCTAGCTGAGAATCGAACTGGACAGCGTCTTACTGTGAGGCGACAACGCTACCGCAGCACCACCACCAATCCTGTAAATCCTTATTTTCTGCACAATCAGGAAACATCAATTTCTGTTTAAGTAATTCAGTAATATGCTGCTGATGCTTCAACATATGAAACTGGCAGTTTAAGGCCCTAAAGGCCAAAGTCGCAGAAGTATATACCGTCTTACCCCATCTGTCCAGCACCCTGGAGTCTCTATTAGAGGGGGTAGGATTTTTGGCAGTAGTAGCTTTAATGCCCTTGGGCCCCTGTGAAATGGTCTCAAGATCCGCAGTAGGATTTTTGAAAAGGAACTTATGAGAGTCAGGGACACTGTAATATCTAAAGCTTACAGCCACAGAGTCCTCAATAAGTGCCCGTTCACCACAAAAAATTATGTTATGGAATAACGAACCCAACAATCCAACTGCCACTTCACAGATATAAAGTATTTTATTAACAATGTGATACAAACTTGTAACTAATAGTTAAGCACTTTCACCCATCCTAGTGGGCTTCTTCAGAACAATCTATTACTGCCAAAGACGCCTTAAATAACTTATTTGGCGCCAAAATGTATTCAAACTTTTAAAGGCATACTGCCCTCAAAACAACAGTCATACGAACTGTTTACATTCATTGCATTGCAACAGAACTTTTAATACAAAGCATTTCACCAGATATTAGTATTTTAAAAATATGTTTGATTAATCAGATATATTTATAACAACCTACCTAAGTACAAGATTAATGAATGAAAACAAGGATCATCACTGAAGACTGTCACACAACATTAAAAACATTAAAAAGCACAAAAAAGTATGTATGTAACAATCATATATCCGTTACATATGTTAAAAAATTAAAATATTCAGCATATATGATGAATTAATAACATCCTGCCTTTCTGACCACATAATCCATATATAGAAAAACATTTTAAAATACTAGTCTTCGCTATGGACATTCATCGCAACATAATAGCTACGTACCTCACTCTCATACAATCATTCTTCTTGATTAATGAGATATGTTACCTAGATGCATGATGTATTTGAGCAAACTGTTGTACTAAACACAAAATGAATGTTTTAAATTTTTTTAAAAAATATATGTACTTAAGATATATAATCTTCCTTATGTCCCGTCTGCATTATACAAAGGTGTATCGTATTGTGGTACCTTACAAACCGTTATATTTTGATACATAAAAAGTCGGAAATATTCCACATGTATTTGTCAAATCCTGCCTAACCTTCTGTGGGATCAAAAATACAATGTTCGTAATACAAACTGTCAACTATATCCATTAACAGCCCTATTATAAATATACTGATGTACTTGCTACAACCTTTGATATAAATATATTATTGGATATTCACTATTGGGACTACTAACCATATAAATGTTGTATATTGTTTGTAGGTATCCCTATATATTACCCTGTATCAACCTAGTATGGAAGTTCACATATAATACTAAAATCATATATAATTATCCACACTATAAAGATATGAAGATTCTGCTAATTTGTATTAATTACGAAGGCTGCATGCCAAACATAATAAGTAATTTGTATGACATAAAAAATATTTTAATGTAAAATAAGTTGGTAAACACAGCATTATATATAATATATATTACTTATTAATTGAACCATTCTACCAAACATCATCTTACATATTCTGAGTTCAGGTACCATGACTATCTCATTTATATTGTGGGAAAACTCCTTTAATGTATAGATAAGATGGGTTTAAGTGAGATGGAATCATTTAATCCGGGTGATGTGGTTGCATCTAAAAATAACTGCCACCATACTTACTTAAAGCTTAACAGGGTTTTGAAATCTCCTCCTCTTGGATCCTGCTTAATGGTTTCAATAATTGCGAATTTAAATCCTTGTATATGTCCTTTCGTTTCTATGTGTCTATAAAATGCATTAGATGAATCTCTCTTCTTGATGTTATATACATGCTCATAGATACGTCTATTTAGACATCTCTTCATTACGTAACGCAATATAAATGAATATTTTTGTATTGCAATTACCTGTGATAAATTTGACCCTCGATTTTAATGTATTTTGAATCACCACTTCTTTGGCTTCATTAATAAATTTGCATTGATTACAACTTCCACATCTGGTGGTGTGATGCACCCCTGATATGCTTCTAATCCTATTTCTTTGTGATTCTTGTCCCAACAACCTTTTCAAGTTCTTCCCCATCTTGTATACTATTCCAGGTTTAGCACCCACAGTCTCCAAAATACCTTGATCTCCAGTAATAAAATACCAATACTTGTAGATAACTTCAGTCATTTCTCCAGATGTTGGACAATATAACATTATGAAAGATCTTTAATGGGTTTTATTCACTGTTACCTCCTTATTAGCATTAATTCTTTTAGAAGTTATTTCACTAGATGTGGAACTGTTTAACCCCTAACTGGGGCTTATATTTCTTCCCCCACTCATTTAGCACATATTGGGTAACATCGTTCATCATATCCATAGGATATCCCCTGTCTTTAAACATGTTAATTATAAATTTAATTTCATCTGTCCAGCACCCTGGAGTCTCTATCAGAGGGGGTAGGACTTTTGGCAGTAGTAGCTTTAATGCCCTTGGGCCCCTGTGAAATGGTCTCAGTATCCGCAGTAGGAGTTTTGAAAAGGAACTTGTGAGAGTCAGGGACACTGTATTATCTGTCAGGTTTCCTGGGAGCAGTAGGTAAAGAGTCAGGGGCCTGGCCAGATTCTGCAAATGCGTCCTCAGCAATGTCTAGTACAGGAGGTATGGCTAAAGCCTGTGCTGGGGCAAGAGTAAGAAATCCCTAAGCCTCTTTTTAGAATCAAATCCTGACTTTCCCTGAGAGTATGCAAGGTTTCACCAGAAGAGAAATCCTCTGGTGGGGAAGCAGAGGGAATGGAGTTCTCGGCATCAGAATCCTCATAGGTAGATAAGGGTAAATCCTGGTCATCAGAGGAAACAGAAATTTCAGAATCCTGGTCAGAAGTATCATAAACAAACTCAGTCCTAGGTCTCTTAGAGGGGGAAGGCTGGATTCAGCCATTCTTATCTGTTTTTAGGCATAGAGGCCTGGCCATGTGGTCTGGGCGTCAGTTTTTTAGGCATGGTTCGAGATTTAGGCCTTGAAGAAGAAGATGGCGTTGGTTTAATATGCAAGTCAGTCGGCCTGAATACACCCTCAGAAGCCGCTGCCTGTACAGTGGCTCCGGACCCATCCAAGGTAGAGACATCCGCAGGTTCCACAGTTGAAGCATATTGCGGCATACCAGACTCCAAATGGGTCTCAGTAGAGGCCTGCGAATCAGAAGTAGCGGGTATTCGAGGCTGTAAAAGCACCTCATTGAGTACCGGTGAACTGGAGACTGGCCTAGGAGAAGCTTCCTCAGCAGTTTTGGACTTATGCGGCCTGTCTCTGTCTTTATCTTTACGTTTTTTCGGAATGTCAATAGTCTGAAGGCTTTCCGAAGACATATCAGGATAATTGAACCAAGCACCAAAATATTTAGAAGCGTAAATATACTGACAACGGATAGTTCGTGGTTTAAATAAGGCACAAAACCGACAGAGAGGTACATCATGGTCAGGGCCTAGGCAAGGAATACAGTACGAATGAAAATCTTTGAGGTATTTGATTTCCACAAGTAATGCAATTATTTACTTTTACTGACATCGGTTAAGAGCAAGAAAAAGTTTCCCCAACGGGGTACTTAGCTTTTAGTTGAAGACTTCAGTTCTGAAACTCGAAAATGAAAATTTCAGGAGTCGGCCGACTGGCACTTGCGAACTGCTTCTGCTTCGGGCACCGCACGGCAAGAAAGACTGATGCAATGGCGTCAGCTGCATGTTTTATACCCCTGACGATCTGACGTCATGGAAGAAGTGACAGCAACTGGCGCAGGACCCAAGACTTTGTTAATCAGGCTGACTGAGGGCTACCTGCAAGCAGATAACCCAAATGTAATGACTGCAACATTGAAACATGAAGAACAAGTGGAAAAGGTATTGCTCCTGGATTCAGTCTAAAGGAAGTAGATACAATTCTGCCCTCCCTACTTCTAATCCTAGATTACTTAACAAATCTACTTCACAGAGGCCTATCATTCTCCTCCATTAAGATCCATGCCTCTGCCATTTCGGCTCAGTACAACACTGAGCCACCGCTCTTCTCTCACCCTCTCATCAAACAATTCCTGAGAGGGGCAGACAAATTAAGGCCACCAAGGAGAGTACCCACCCCTCCTTGGGACCTTAACTTTGTACTGGAAAAGCTCATGCTACCCCCTTTTGCGAGCCTGCAATGTCAGCAGAGTTAAAATTCATGTCATGGAAAACAGCATTGCTTCTGGCCATCACTTCAGCTAGAAGAGTGTTTGAGTTACAAGCACTGATGGCTGTGGAACCCTTCATTATTTTTCATGCTGACAGGGTCTCCCTCAGGACTAATCCTTCCTTTATGCCTAAAGTGGTGTCCAGTGTGGCTCTCAACCAATCTATCCATTTGTCAACCTTCTTCCCTAATCTTTAAAATAAAGGGGAAAGGATCCTGCACTCCTTGGACGTGCACAGACAACTCAGATTCTACCTGGATAGGACTAAGCCCTTCAGGAAATCTGACCAGTTATTACTCAGTTTTGCACCAGGGGCAGAGGGCAAGGCCATTTCAAAACAGACAATTTCCAAATGGATAGCACACTGCATCCATTTCTGCTGCAAACACCATGGGAAGCCAACCCCTCAAGGGGTCAGAACACATTCCACTAGGGCAACTTATATGTCTACAGTATTCCTCAGGGGAGTCCCTACCAAGGACATTCTGGAGGCTACTACATGGAGTTCTGTACACACATTCACCAAGCATTACCACCTGCCTATATTTTCCAAATCCAGGGCGGGTTTTGCAGGGCATACTAGCCAGCCCAAACTCTTCTTGACTGCCTCCACCATTTCTTCAGCTTTGGGAATCGGCCCAAGTGTGATGACTGCAACAGTGAAACATGAAGGATATAGTACAGTTGTGTACTCTTACCATAAATGTAGATGTTAGAGTGTATTCACTGTTGCAGTCCTGGTTTTCCTCCCTCCATCCCCCTTCCCTCTCTCTCTCTCTGTCTCTCTCCTCTCTGTGTATATTACTCACCCCTTGCAGGGGTATTGGTATTTACTTTTTACTGATGATGATTTTCCCACCATAGTTTAGCTCCCTATTGGGGGCTCCTGACATTTGGGGCAAGAAAAACTGATGTAATGGCGTCTGCTGCCTGTTTTTATACCCCTGACGACCTGACGTCAGTCCTGGAGTGACAGCAACCGACGCAAAAATACTGAGTCTCTGGTGTTTGGGCCGACTGAGGGCTACCTGCAGGCAGATAACCCAAGTGTGATGACCGCAACAGTGAATACACTCTAACATCTACATTTATGTTAAATGTACACAACTGTACTTTCTCTTGTCCTCAGTGAGGCTCTTTTGCAGCCTCTGATGCCCACTTCTGTGGATTCGCAGGCTGCTACTGAGGCCCTTTCGTAGTCTGGTATGCCACAAAACTCTTCTTCGACTAAGGATCCTGCGGTTGTCTCACCCTTGGATGGGTCCAGAGCTGCTGAGCAGGCACCGGCTTCCGAGGAAGTACTTCGCACTACCGATTCTCGACACAAACAAACAACTTCCTTTGCATCTACTGTTCTTTTGAAAACTACCGAGTTTCTAATTCCCAGGGTATGAACCACTTAAGCAGAAATCTTCTGGACCCACACGAGTGGCAGCTAGAAAAAAGAACCTTCACCCTAATAACTCAGAAAGGGGGCACCGTGAAGGTCGACCTCTTTGCCTCCCACACCAACTGTCAGCTCAGCAAGTTCTGCACCAGGGAACATCACTGCATGGCTTGGAAAGTGGATGCCCTATCCTTCCCCTGGGTCAATCTATCTGTCTATGCATTTCCTCCACTTTCTCTGATCACCAGGTTTCTGCTCAAAATAAGGAAGGAAAAACCAAGGACAATTCTTATTGCTCCAGACAGGCCTCGCCAGCACTGGTACCCACTGCTGAGCAGTGTGTCCCCACTGTCATCATGGCATCTCACTCAACCCCAACCCTACTGACCCAGAGGGAAGGAGAATTCATGCATCCCCAATTGCAGACCCTCAATTTGGCAGCCTGGCTTATTCCCTGACTTCTGATTAATCTCCCAACCTCAGTAAACAGGTTCTAGATATTATATGTGAGGCCAGATGCCCTAGCACTAGAAAGTCTTATGCTGACAAATGGAAAAGGTTCTGCACCTGGATTCAGGCTAAGGGAGCCGATACGGCACAGCCCTCCCTACCTCTCATCCTGGATTACCTAACTGACCTGCTATACAGTGGTCTCTCTTTTTCCTCTATTAAAATTCATGCCTCTGCCATCTCTGCTCACTTCCACACTGAGCAGGCCCTTTTCTCACACCCTCTGATCAAACAATTCCTAGGAGGGGATAGCAACTTGAGGCCACCCAGAAGAGCACCAACTCCAGCTTGGGACCTTAACTTTGTGTTGGAAAAGCTCACCCTACCACCCTTTGAACCAGCATCTTCAACCGAGCTAAAATTTCTCTCCTGGAAGACAGCTTTTCTTCTGCCCATCACTTCAGCCAAAATGGTCTCCGATTTATAAGCACTCATGGCTGTGGAGCCCTTCATCATTTTCCATGCTGACAGGGTTTCCCTCAGGACTAACCCATCCTTCATGCCCAAAGTGGTGTCCAGTGTGGCTCTCAACCAATCCATTAATTTGCCCACCTTTTTCCCTAACCCATAAAACAAGGGGGAAAGGATCCTGCACTCTCTAGATGTGCACAGACAGCTCAGATTCTATCTAGACAGGACTAAACCATTCAGAAAGTCTGATCAATTACTGGTTAGCTTTGCTGCAGGGGCAGAGGGCAAAGCTATTTCCAAACAAACAATTTCCAAATGGATAGCACACTGCATCCATTTCTGTTACAAGCAACATGGAAAACCTCCCGTAAGGGGGTCAGAACTCACACCACCAGAGCAGCCTCCACCTCTGCAGCTTTCCTCAGAGGAGTCCCCACCAGGGACATCCTGGAGGCTGTTACCTGGACATTGTTCACAATTTTCCATGCATTACCACCTGCTTATCTTCTCCAAATCCAGGGCAGGCTTTGTCTCTGCAGTCTTACAGGGCATCCTAGCCAGCCCGTAGTCTCCTTGACTGCCTCCACCCTTTTCCTCAGCTTTGGGAATCAACCCAAATATGATGACTGCAACAGTGAAACATGAAGAACATAGTACAGTTGTGTACATTTACCATAAATGTAGATGTTCGAGTGTATTCACTGTTGCAGTCCTGGTTTCCCTCCCTCTGTCACCCTCTCTCTCTCTCTCTCTCTCTCTCTCCTTAAAAGGAACATTTTGGCATTTACTTTCTATTGGTGGTGATCTTCATGTTTCTCTGTTGCAGTCATCACATTTGGGTTATCTGCCTGCAGGTAGCCCTCAGCCAGCCTAAATACCAGAGTTTTCAGATTTCTGCATTGGTTGCTGTCTCTTCCTCCATGACGTCATGTCATCAGGGGTATAAAACATGCAGCCAACTCCATTACACCAGTCTTTCTTGCCGTGTGGTGCCCAAAGCAGAAGCAGTTCGCAAGTGCCAGTCGGCCGACTCCTGAAATATTCATTTTCAATTTTCAGACCCGAAGTCTTCAACAAAAGTTTAGTACCCCATTGAGGATCCTTTTTCTTGCTCTAACCAATGTCAGTAAAAGTTAACAATTGTCTTAAGCAAATACCTCATAGAGATTTTTCATTCTTACTGCATCCCCTGCTTAGGCCAGGACCACAACATCCCTCATTGTCGGTTTTGTGCCTTATTCAACACCCGAACTATCCGTCGTTGGGCTACTTTTGCAGCTAATTATTTTTGTACTCGTTCTGTGTACTCCGAAATGACTTCGTCAAGCCATCCGACTACTGATCTTCCAAAAGAACATAAGGATAAAGACAGAGAAAGACCGCATATGTCCAAAACTGCTGACGATGTTTCTGTTAAGCTAGTCGCCGGTCCGCTGGTACTCAGGCACTTTCACAGCCCCTGTTACCTGCTACTTCTGATTTGCAGGCCTCTACTGAGACCCATTTGGAGTCCAGTATGCCACGAGATGCTTCTTTGACTATGGAACCTGCAAATGTCTCTACCTTGGATGCATCCGGAGCCACTGTGCAGGCACCGGCTTCTGAGGGTGTTTTCAGGTCCACAGACATTCATATTAAACCGACGCCATCATTTTCATCCAGGCCTAAAACTCGCACCACTCCTAGAAATCAGATGACCAAACCGCAGGCCCAGGCCCATATGCCTAAAAAACAAATGCTTAGAATGGCTGAAGACCTCATTACCTTGATTTGGGGAAGCCAGCCTTCCCCCTCTAAGAGTCCTAGAACTGAGTTTCTTTCTGATGCTTCTGATCAGGAATCTGATTTTTCTGCTCCTTCTGATTACCAGGATTTACCCTTATCTACTTATGAGGATTCTGATGCATAGGACTCCATTCCCTCTGCTTCCCCTCCAGAAGATTTTTCCTTCGGTGAAACCTTGCACACTCTTGAGCATTTCCGCTGGGAAAGCCAGGATTACTCTGACTCCAAAAAGAGGCTTAGGGAATTCTTACTTCTACCTCAACACAGGCTTTTAGCTCTCCCTCCTGTTCTGGACATTGTAGATGATGCTTTCTTGGAATCTAGCCTTTCCCCAGACACTTTACCTCCAGCTCCCAGAAAACCTGACGGGTATTACAGAGTACCTGACTCTCACAAGTTCCTCTTCAAGAATCCTTCTGTGGATCCAGAGACCATTTCCCAAGGACCAAAAGGCATTAAGGCTATTGCTGCCAAAAATCCTACCCCTTCTGATAGAGATTCTAGAGCCTTAGACAGATGGGGTAAGAAGGTGTATACACTTCTGCTACTTTGGCCATCAGGGCTTTAAATTACCAGTTTCATATGTTACAGTATCAGCAGCATATTATGGGGCTACTTTAATAGAAAATGATGTTGATTCCTGACTGTACTGAACACAAAGAATTACAGGATTTAATGCATTCTGCAGAACAAGTTGGTAAACATACTTTGCAATGTGGTTTTGATGCTTTAGAAGCATCTTGCAGGGCTGCTGTCACTGGGTCTGTACTTAGAAGGCATGCTTGGCTTAAGGAACAAAACTTGCCAGATCATGTAAAAGCTAAATTACTGGATGCTACTTTAAACCAAGACTGCCTTTTTGGCAACAAAGCAAAAGAAGTCCTCAAAAGGGTGGAGGAAAAAGCTAAATCTTTGCAAACTGTTAAAGATTTCCTACAAGTACAGCCTCCCAGATTCAGTAGGCATTGGCCTTCTAAGAACTGGTCCTTTCCAGTCCATTCTAGGCCTTTTCAGTCCAAACCCAGGAACAGCAGACCACCTAGGCTGCAGTCTCAGGCTTCGCACAAACCTAAGCAGTGGGGGGTTCCCACTTCCAAAGCAGTGAGTAGTAAGCCACCCCCCCTACGGAAAAATGGCACAATGACTTAACCTTAACCCTTCCAAGCCCTGCTCTACTACTTGCTCCCTTAGGAGGAAAGCTCGCCCTGCATGCAAAAAACTGGGAACTCATTACCCAGGACAATTGGGTTTTGAACATAGTTTCCCAAGGATACAGATTCCACTTCCACACCCTACCAACACCAAATGGTTGGCCAGACCTACCACCAAATCAATGGGTGGAGGCCCAACAGCAGGTTCTCTCTCTCCTCAATATCAGGGCTATTCAGCTTGTCTCAGCAGAACAAAGGGACAAGGCTTTTATTCAAGACTTTTCTGGTACCCAGAAAAGACAAGTCCTGGCGTCCTATCCTGGACCTCTCTATTCTCAACACCTTTCTAGTAGTTCCAAAATTCAAAATGCTAACTCTGCAACAGCTTCTTCCCATGCTAGCCATGGATGCCTGGCTGGCAACCCTAGACTTAAAGGAAGCTTACCTGCACATCCCAGTAAGGGAATATAGCAGGAAATACCTACGCTTCAGGGCAGGCTGCATGCACTATCAGTTCTCTGCACTTGCCTTTGGCTTATCTACTGTGCCCAGAGTATTCACAAAGTGCCTAGCTCCAGCCATTGCATTTTTCAGGCAGAGAAGCATTCAAATTTACCCATATTTGGATGATTGTCTGATTCAGGCAGAAAGCCAGGACTTGCTATTACAACACCTGGCATTTGCAAAGAAACTTCTAACCTCACTGGGGTACACCATCAACAAAATGAAATCTCACCTAGTACCCTGCCAACAGATTGTATTCCTGGGAGCAAGCTTGAACACAACGTCCCAGATGGCATTCCTCACTCCAGAGAAACAAGTTTACTTGACAACCTGCTTCAAACTATTGGCCACAAAACCCTAGCTATCTGCAAGGAAAATACTGCAAGCCCTGGGGTTCATGGCCCCTTGCATTTTACTAATTCCATATGCAAGACTGCATATGAGGAAACTCCAGTGGTATCTAAAAAGCCTATGGTGGCAACATTCTCCGGAACTGGAAACAATGATTTCTATCATTCCTTGTATCAAGACAGAGTTCCTTTGGTGGGCAGAGGCCTGCTACCACAGCAAGGGACCCCCATTCACTCTACCCCCTACCTCCCAAACCCTAACAACAGACGCATCAGACTATGCATGGGGGGCTCACATGGCAGGGCAGTGCATTCAGGGCAAATGGAACCCGAGACAGATTCACCTGCATTTCAGTCTAAAAGAAATGTTAGCTGTACAGAAAGCTCTGACAGCCTTCATAGACCGTATTCTTCCAGGACAACTATTGGTAAAGACAGACAACACCACAGTTATGTGGTACATAAACAAGCAGTGGGGAACCCACTCGTACCCTCTCTGCAGACTAGCCATGGCTCTGTGGAACACAGCCTTGAGCTACCAAGTACAATTGCAAACTCAATTCCTGCCAGGTATACTAAATTCACTGGCGGACGACTTAAGCAGAAATCTCATGGACCTACATGAATGGAAACTAGAAGCCAAAATATTCAACCTCTTGAGGAACAAATGGGGGACTCCAGAGATAGACCTGTTTGCCTCCCCTCAGAATTAACAATTGAACAAATGCTGCACAAGAACACCCCACAGCCAAGCTTGGAAAGTGGATGCCCTGTCCTTTACCTGGGAAATCCTTTCAGTTAATGCCTTTCCCCCTCTGCTTCTCCTTTAGAATGTTCTACTAAAGATCAAACAGGACAAGCCAAGAACAATACTGATTGCACCGGACTGGCCACGCCAGCACTGGTACCCCCTCTTGCGCAGTATGACACTGCTACAACCAATTTCACCATACTATCCCAGGGTTTGAATACTGACCAATCTTTTGCTAACCTTAGCATAGTTTAGGAATTCATCCTGGGTGCTCAGTCTTCAGTTTTTTGATACAGGGTCCTGGTTGGAAGTACATGTATAGGATTTTGAACATGAATATAACTTCTCTCCTCAATTCAACTCCCCCTCCTTTTAGTATGCAAGTTAATTCCTTAATGGAATATTAATATCAACATTTGTTTGATATTTACCATTGGACTCTCTATGACTGGAATAATCGGATAACTACTGATTGGGGTATGGTTTCTAGTCTACAATAGGGTTAACTTTGATATAGGTGCAGTCTCTTGGTTGACATCCATACCATCACTGTCTTATATACTTTGGGTATTTTTTGGTAGCCCTATTGGAAGTTTAGGTCTTGGTGCACCAGCTGTATTGACTACTGTTATACTAATTAGATTTAACCACACAAACATGGATTTGAAAAATATTTTATAAGGATTATGTGCTGATAGGGAGGATATTGGTGTGTTCGGAATCAATATCATACCAGGCAATAATCAAAAAGAGTCTGGATACAATCCACTCCAGGGATGTGACCTGGCATTCAATGCTCTCAATAAGGGACTCAAGAATTTAAGATCAAACATTTGGCATTTAAGACTGTTTCGTGCATATTTAAGTAAAAACATTGCTCCAAGGGGTCTAAGGATCCATTTACAACCTTTGGTTGGTAGATCTGAAGAGAGACTAACCAATGAATGGAATGAAGCTTTGCAACAAGCATTCATGTTGTTTGTCAAAATATTGGCTCAATATCATGAAAGAATGGTTGACATTAACCTCACTGAAGTCCGAACATTATGAGAAGAATGTAAAAAAATTTGAGTCCCTGCCCACATTCATTGAATCAGCCAAAAAATTGTCCAAGGAGCTGGCAAACCATGACAAGTTAACCAGGGAAAGGAAATTTACAAAGTTTAACAGGGACATCTTGGACTACCAGAGAGGACGATCCTTTGAGTCCCATAGAACAGTCAGGTTTATGGATGTCAACCAGGGGACAGCAGTCACTAGGACTAGAAAAAGACCTAGATGTATTTTAAAAACCAGGGAGAAGTCCAATACTAGTACATCAGAGGAGGAATCCTCCTACACAGATAATGATAGTGTTGGATATAGAGAATCATCCAGTCGTAAAAAATCAAACATGTCAGTCCCTTTAGAAATGGAACAAGGCATCTGGGTGGACGTAAACATAAGCACAGGAACAAAAAACAACTCCTTTGTGGGGTTGATACAGAACCTTCTCACATAACTGATTGTGTGTATCAAAACATTTTAAATTTGTCTGATGTCACATTGTCACATACAATTGTTGAATAAAGGACTTGATTTTGTACCAGGGTTTTTCTCTGATGAATATAATGTTACGGATGTTGTCAGTTTTTGTCGTAATCTCAATTTGAAATTATTTTTTTCAGACAGGGACTCTCAAAGATCTAATGAATTCAGATTTTTAAAATCTGATTTTCAACCACCAATGAACAAACACGTATCTATTTTTTTACAAACAGTACTCTGGGATCTACATTTCCAACCCAAGGAATTCAGCATACTTGGGCATAAGTTATCACCTTCTGAGATTACGGCTCTGCAACAGCTACGGAATAATCACAATATTGCAATCCTGCCGGCAGACAAAGGCGGAGCAGTAGTAGTTATGAACATGAGCTATTATCTCAATGAGGGCAGGTCACAGCTATCTGACACCAGTTGTTATATGAGTATAGCTATTGATCCAACTCCAGTGTTTAAGAAAGATATAGATTCCTTTTTGAATCAAGCTGAGGAAGAAGGTATTATTAGCAGAAACACTGTTCAACATCTTATGGTTAAAGACCCACAGAAACAGGTTCTATATCTTCTTCCCAAAATTCACACATCTATTTCTAAACCCCCAGGCAGACCCATGGTTTCCAGCACTGGATTTTTGACAGAACCATTATCTGTGTTCCTAACACAATATCTTAAACCTCTATTGACTTTAGTCAGGGCAAGATTACAAGACCCCACACAATTTTTACAGATTGTTCAGGATACATAATTGGAGCCCAGTTGGCTTATGTGCTCATTAGATGTCAAAGCTTTATACACTAGCATACCCCATTGGGTGGGTTTACAAGCTCTTCAGTATTGGTTGGAACAGTCTGCCCTATATCCACCTGGGTTCAATACATTGTTGATCTGTATGGCCGAACATGTATTGAACAAAAATGTTTTTTATTTCCAAGGGGAATGCTATTGGCAGCTTCAGGGCACAGCCATGGGAGCATCTTTTGCCCCAATCTATGCAGATCTATTCATGGCCTATTTTGAAGAATGTATGATATATGATCCACTTCACAACATTTACCTTGTAGAAATTGACATTTGGCACAGATATTTAGATGATTGCTGGATGGTGTGGCGTGCAGATGCTACATACTTACGGGAATTTGTTGAATATCTGAATGGCAATATTTGGGGGATTGAGTTTACTGTCACATACCATCTACAAACCATCAATTTTCTAGATGTTACAGTTTCTAGAAATATGGATCACACTCTTAATACCAGGACATATCGCAAATACCCCCAATATAATACATTACTTCATGCTTCAAGTATGCACCCACGCCACACCATCCGCAATATACTTAAATCACAATTTATGCATATTAAATGCATAAGCTCAACACAACAAGATTATAAACGAGCCAGTTTAGATCTTTTTAATAGATTTGTTGACAGAGGTTATAAATATCAAGATATTGTTAGGGCATGTGAATGGACTACCAAGGCAGATAGGAACACACTATTACAATACAAAATACGGGATACCAACCAATCTAAATCAACAATCAGGTTCGTTACCACTTATGGTAGAAATCATAATGCTATCGGAAGTATAATTAATATACACTGGAATATTCTTTTGGCCAATGACCATCTAAGACAACTTTTGGGTCCACAGTGTCACTTTACATATAGACGTGGTAAAACACTGGGTTCTTTGTTCGCTCATTTCAAGAACAAAGAAAGTGGTGGAGCTATATACAAACAAATGACTATGTCTGGTGATGAACTGTTGGGCACTTTTCCCTGTGGTCACTGTGGGTCTTGCAAACAGGTCAGCAAACTTAAACAATTTACCAGTAGGAATACCAGCAAAGTGTATGAATCTAAAGTTTTTGGTAACTGTAGCAGTAGCTGGGTGGTGTATTTGGCTACTTGCCAATGTTCAGCTTTTTATGTTGGACAAACCTCCCGGTCCCTTAGAATCTGTATGAATGAAAACAAGAGTGACATTAAAAACAAAAAGGAATCCAATGCTCTTTACAGACATACTTTGAAACATCATAATGCTCAGTTCAGATTTATGATCATTGACAAAATCATTGGCGATAGAAGCAATTCACAAGGATGGCACAATATTCTCAACCATAAGGAGAAATATTGGATTATTACCCTGGGGGCATGATTTCCCCCAGGCTTAAATGACCACTTGTAAAGATTTTTTCCTTACAATGTCTTTAAGATAATGGGATTCTGTGCCGTGCCTCATTCATACTATTAGTATGATTTTAACCAGCTTCTATATATTTGTGGACTATCATTTTGTCACACAATGTTATGCACATGTATACCATAACACTATTACTTTGTGATATGATTTGCTTAACTTCATAATATAAGTATTTTCTTTACATATGTATTTATCCACCATGTTCTGCAATGATTATTTTGTACTTACATTTTGGTTTTCTATTTTTATCATCTGTGTATCATTGTTGGTTATTTGGATTTCTTACACTTGCATCTTTTACTACTTTTGTGTATATTTAGGGATATAACATTAACATTTAAGTTATGATCATGTTGGCTATATTATATCTTGTTTATACCCAATTGTATTTTCCAGTACCTTTGGTATATACTTTGCTAAACTCCAGACAGCATTGATGCCCATATTCCTATTTTCAGTCTTCATATTAATAAGATATATATTTTTATATGCATATGTATTTTTTATATACATATTTTGTTATTATTATTCATGAATTATCCTTTTGTTTTGCTTTGAAACGTTTTAATGTTAAGTTGTCAATCTCGCCTTCATTCTTGCTTGATGGGTTCGGAGCCGATCCTCGGCTCCGACTCGTCACTTTTACCAGCTCGAGGCAGCTCCATATCTCATGATGCAAGGCGGTAAATACCCAGCTTCGCTGATGAGGTCCTCCTTTTACCAGCTCTTGGTAAGTAATTTTTTATTCAGAATTTAGTCATCCCATTCCATATATTTCTCACACATTATAGTATTTTTGTCACTTTTAGATAGTTTTAGAGTCTCTAACTCCTAGTTTACTGTTTCCCTAGTTGTTTTACTTAGTCGGGCCTTTAATCCTCTCCCATCCCTTCCTGTCAGGGTGTGTGTGTGAATTTGTTTTCTCCCCATTTAAGTTAAATTTCTGAGTCTGGGACTGTGTGAGTGTTGGTGTACTTCTCACCATGTCCAAAGAACCGAGGGTCTCAGGCTTCAAGAAGTGTGACTCGTGCTGTCAGAAAATGTCTCTGACAGACGGTCACACCTTGTATTTATTGCCTGGGACCTCTCCACCTGCAGGACTCCTGTGCTATTTGTCACTCCTTCAGCCAGAGAGTCCTGCAGGAAAGGAGAAATAAACTAATCTTAAGGGGCTTACTTAAACCAGAGGGCTCCCCGGCCAAGTCTGCTTCGGGTCAGCCCTCTAAGACCTCCAAGGCCCAGGCTTCTGCTACTAAGCCTTCAGCCCTGGCTCCGACTCCTTTGGAGTCGAGATCGGCTCCGGCTGGAGCCTATCTTATTTTGGCTAAATCTTCGGCACCGATGGCTATCGGTGCCGATACTTTAACTGCCACATTGGTTTCAGCTCCTACCGGCTCCGACCACCATGTGTCTAAGGCTTCGGTATCGGCGCCGGCCGGCTCCGATACCATTATTTCCTTACCTGTGTCCGCTCCGGCTGGAACCGACACATCTTTGACCAGGCTTGGAGCCGATAAGTTGTCGGCTCCGTCTGGAACCGAGGGTTCTTTGGCTCCGATGGCTTTGTTGAGGAAGCGGTCCAGGTCTCCCTCTTTGGAGCCTATACTTTCGGCTCCGACCTCTCCTCTTCTTTCTGAGCGGAGCCATCGGAGCCGATCTAAGTCTTATAGGCTCTCAGACCATGATTTGGAGAGAGTGGTAAGCAGATTGTTAAAATCACAGGCACTAGCCCAAATGCTTCATAGTCCATCTCAACAGACGACTACTAGCCCACACCCTCTTCAAGTTCCTCCTTCGACTCTCCTCCAGAGCTCGGAGCCGGAGTCTATTGGAATAGTCACTGCCACGGCTGCGGGGCAGATACCACCCCTTTCTGCTCCTTCAGCTTCTACTCTTATCTCCTCCTCGAGACCTTCCTTGGAGGGATCCAGTGGTCGGGCTTCCCTGGTCTGCTCCGAGGGGGTAAGTGGCATCGGACCCTTGTCCGACCCTGCTCTTCCCCTCGGGGCTTCGGCCTTGGTGAGCTCGGCTCCGACATCTGCCTCGGAGCCTTCCCTTTCGGTGGGCCCGGGAGCACCTGTTTCTTCGGAACAGGGTCTCTCGGATCTCCCTGGGAGGGGAGCCTTTGAGGTGATGAGGAGTGTGCTGGCCCCCGGGTTCAGTCAGCAGTCTATTCCCTTAGCTCCTCCCTCTATTGTGCCTGTAGATGTCTATTCCCACTCTCTTGCTCCCGGACCGAGAGATCCATCACCTCAGGTTTCCCCACTGGGAAGAACCCCCTCTTCCGAGGATTCTCCTGATCCGTCAGGAGATCCTCCACGTAAGAGGACCTGTAAGAGGAAGCACCTAGACTCCCCTGAGTCTACCACTTCAGATACCGACTTAGATGAGTCGGAGGGATCCCCAAGATCCCCTTCTGAGGATGTCTCTTTCTCAGACATCCTAGAACTCCTAAAACAGAGGGGAAACTGGCCCTCCATTAATCCCTCCGAGGATGAGTCGGTATACCTAGAGGCCTTTGGATCTCGACCCTCCACCTCCTGGGTGTCTTCGCCTTTCGACCCCCTCATGGAGGTGCTAGCTCGGAAGGCGTGGGCATCTCCTGATTCCGTGGAACCAGTTCCCAGGAGGCCTTCTAAATTTATTACAGCCCCTACCGAGAAACAATTTCTTACAAAAGGTGTCCCTGTTGATGCCATGGTGGTGGCAGCCGCCACCAAAAAGGAACTTGCAGATCCTTCCATATCAGTCCATCCTCCTAACAAGGAGTCTAGGACCATGGACAGGTATGGTAAGCGGATGTTTTCCTCAGCGGCCTTTGCCAAGCGTTCGCTGAACTATTTATGTCACTTCACCAGACTTCAAAGGGACATCCTTAAGGAATTAGGTGAAGTTGTACAGGATCCTTCAGCTACAGGGGCTCAGGAAAAGATTGCCTCTCAGCTAGGAATCCTTAACTCCATAACCAACTCCTCCATGTGGCTAATTTCTTATGCAGCAGATGGAGCGAGTAGAGCTGCAGGGACAGGAGTGGCTCTTCGGCGTCAGTCCTGGATGCGGCTCTGTAATTTTGCAGACCCCTTTAAGGCGTCCTTCGCAAACTCTCCCTTTGATGGGTCAACATTGTTTGGCCCTCAAGTGAAGGATACGTTGACCAGGTGTGAGCAAGACTCTTTCTGCCGTAGGAGTCCGTTTCTCCACCCCTTCTAGGCCTTATCCTAAGGGACAGAAAGGGGGAAAGATGTGGTTCCAAAAATCTCAGGGAGTCACGCCGGACACACGTGGTCAGTTTACCCCTAGAGGCAGAGGGGGTAATAACAATAGGCGCCGCCCTAGGGGCATTGGGGGTCCGCAGAACCAGGGCAGCAGAGAGCCTCTCGCTGACAAGCCTTTCCAGCATCCCTGAGGTGTTGCCCGACTGTCCACCCTTGGAGGCAGTCGGGGGAAGATTATCGCTGTACCCAGAAGCCTGGTTTTCCCTCTCTCAAGACAAATGGGTACACTTGATCATATCCGAGGGTTACAAGATTCTTTTCGAGGAAAGCCCCTTCCCTCAAAAAGGTTCCCTTCCAGACGTTCCACCCGGTCTAAGGGAAATTGCAAAACTAGAAGTTTCAAAGCTTCTAAAAAAAAGGGCCATCCAGCCAGTACCAACAGATCATTTAGGGTCCGGAATCTACTCAAGGTTCTTTTTGGTCCCCAAAAAGATGGGAGACTGAAGACCAATATTAGACCTCAGCAGACTAAACAAGTCTGTCAAAAAGACAAGATTTCGGATGGTCACACTTCAATCGATTTTGCCCTTTCTGGGCAAAGACAACTGGATGTGCTCCATAGACCTTCAGGATGCGTACTGTCATATAAAAATCAACAGACGCTCCAGAAGTTTTCTCCGCTTTCGGCTGGGGACCAGTCATTTTCTATTCAGAGCCCTGCCCTTTGGTCTCACTACAGCCCCCAGAGTGTTCACCAAATGCATGGCAGTGGTCACGGCTCACCTGAGACGTCAAGGATTCCAGGTGTTTCCGTACCTCGATGACTGGCTTCTCTCAGCCACCACCAGGCATCAACTTCTCCAAGCCAGAGATTACACCCTACGTCTCTGCAGTCAGTTAGGAATTTCGGTCAGTTACGAAAAGTCCTCCTTATTGCCCTGCCAATCTATTACTTTTATAGGCGCAAATTTAGACACGGCTCAGATGTCAGCAAACCTAACAGACCAGAGAATCCTAGATATCCAAAACCATGTGCGGATCATTCTTGCCAGCATAAAGGTGCAAGCCAGACTGGTCCTGAAAGTATTGGGCCTCATGGCAGCTGCCATCACTCTTCTTCCTTTGGCCCGTTTTTACATGCGTCTCTTGCAATGGATGTTGTTCACCCAGTGGTCCTTCCAACAGCTTCCCATGCGTCACCAGAACCTGGTGACACAAACTTGCAAGAACCGTCTATCCTGGTGGATTTCCTCTCCCCAAGTCCATCAGGGCAGACCCTTTGCTTTCCCGGCCCCGGTAGCCACAGTCACTATGGACGCCTCCCTGATCGGGTGGGGGGGTCATTATCAGGGCAGGATGGTTCATGGGACGTGTCAACCGTTCGAATACCACCTGCACATAAATGTCCTAGAGATGAGAGCAGTGCTTTTAACGTTGCAAGCTTTCAACGACTTTCTTCCACTAGGAACGATTGCCGTTCACACGGACAACATGTCCGTAGTGTGGTACATCAACAAGCAGGGCGGAACCAAGTCCTATCCCTTGTGTCGAGAGGCTCTCAGGCTTTGGCAATGGGCTATCTCCTCTCATCGGTTTCTGGTAGCAACGCATATCCCTGGGAAAACCAACATACTAGCGGACAAATTGAGCAGAGCAATTCTCTTGCCTCACGAGTGGTCTCTCAACCATTTTATAGCGGAGGAGATTTTTCAGAAGTGGGGCCGCCCATGTTGCGATCTTTTTGCTACTCCCCAAAACAGCAAATGCCCAAACTTCTTCTCTCTCTTCCCTCTTCCGGGCCATCCCCCCAGAGATGCTCTTACCCAAGATTGGCCCCAGGGACTTTTTTATGCCTTTCCTCCCTTTCCATTGATACCACAAGGTACTCCAGAAAGCTACCATTTTGAGAGCCAATATGATTCTCATTGCCCCTTATTGGCCTCGTCAAATTTGGTTTCCGTTCCTTCATCGTCATCTTTTGGTGCAGCCATGGCATCTGGACCCAGTGCCAGATCTTCTGATCCACCAAGTCGGGTCAGCTGCATCGGTCCATTCCTTCTCTCAACCTCACAGCTTGGTTGCTCCACCTCCTTCCGTAGCCAGGCTTCCTATGATCTGTAACCCAGTTAGAGATATCATAGTAGCTTCTCTTAAATCCTCTACCAGAAGGATTTACACTAGCAAGTGGAAACATTTCTCCCTTTGGGCGAAATCGAGGAACATAGATCCCTTTACTGCCCCTGTTCATACGATTTTGGATTTTCTAGCGGAGATTTTTCACTCAGGTTCTTCATCTTCCACAGTTAAAGTTCAGTTGGCAGCAATCTCGAACTTTCATGTCGGGTTTGCAGACCACAACATTATGTCCCACAAGCTTTGTAAAGCTTTTCTGAAAGGCATTTTTCTCTTGAAGCCTCCTGTCAGAAGCCCTCCACCACAATGGGACCTAAATCTTGTGCTGACATCCTTAATTCTTCCACCTTTCGAACCAGCTGCTTCATGTTCACTAAAGTTTCTTTCGTGGAAGACACTCTTCCTGGTCACTATTACCTCGGCTAGGAGAGTGTCAGAACTTCTTGCCCTCTCTGTTCGTCCTCCTTATTTGGTCTTCCACAAGGACAGAGTTTCCTTGAGAACTAATCCATCCTTTTTGCCCAAGGTTGCTTCAATAACAAATTTAAATCAATCCATTGATCTTCCTGTATTTTTTCCTAATTATTCCAACAGATCAGAACAAAAGTTGCATTACCTAGATGTTCACCGCCAACTCAGATATTATTTGGACAGAACAAAGCAATTCAGAAAATCTGATCAGCTATTTCTTATGCTGAAAATAAGAAAGGCCTCCCTGTTTCCAAAGTGACGCTATCTAGATGGCTATCTTCTACAATTTCCGACATTTATCAACTTAGGGGCAAACAACTGGGCTCAAAACCAAAAGCACATCCCACTAGAGGCCTAGCCACTTCTACAGCTTTTCAGGCTAGGCTACCCTTAGATACTATTTGTGCAGCAGCCACTTGAGCCACTCCTCATACCTTTGTTTCTCATTACAAATTGGATTTGGCCTCCAGGGATAGAGCTAGCTTTGGTTCCACGGTTCTCAAGAGTCTGTTCCATTGATCCACCCAGGATAGAGGTGCTAGGGATGCGGTCCCATCAAGCAAGAATGAAGGCGAGATTGACAACTTAACATTTAGAAGTTATGTACCTACCATAACGTTCCATGTTAGTTGTCTTCTCTCGCCTTCTTTCTTGCGACCCTCCCTACTGTCCCCCTTGCCTGAACAGACCTTGTTCTCCCTTGTCTCTGGAAGATCTCTTCCTTGGGCACCAGTAGTTCTACAATTTGATTATCTGGTTTCCCCTTACAGCCCTTAGGCTAATAGCTCTTCTTTCCTTAGTGGAAAGTTTTTTTATGCTAGGCAGTTTTCCCTCTAGGTACCAAACGAGATCTGGGTATTTACCGCCTTGCATCATGGGATATGGGGCTGCCTCGAGCTGGTAAAAGTGAGTCTCGAGCTTAGCAAGTGCCGAGTCTGAGCCGAGGATCGGCTCTGAACCCATCAAGCAAGAAAGAAGGCGAGAGAAGACAACTAACATGGAACGTTATGGTAGGTACATAACTTCTAATTTTTTGTTTATCTCATTGTATATGTAATCAGGACTAGGAGCGGGAACATACCATGTTTCCCATTAGTTGGGGTTGCATATAAATATTTATGTGATTTTTGTTATGTAATATAGGCTTTTTTCACTGATGAAGGCGCTTTAGCCGAAATCGGTTTGCAAATAAAAGGCTATGTATTCCATTTAGCTTTTTTTGTTGTTTTTTATTTCAAGTGCCTAGTTTCACATTATATGCTGGCCAATTGTTGTTGCATTGGTATATTCGGGCCGTGCATACCCTACGTGCATAGCATTGTGTTTTGTTACTGCTACAAGCATGGCACCTGCCTCAGACCCCTTCCCTGCTGTCCCAGCAGCCGGGCCAGATTCAGCACCCTCAGCTTCAAACCCTGAACCTTGCAGCCTGGCTAATTTCTTGAGCTCTACCTTAGCATCCCTCAATAAGCAGGTACTGGATGTCATCCTGGAGCAAGGAGGCCTAGTACTAGAAAATCCTATGCTGAAAAGTGGAAAAGATACTGTTCCTGGAGCCTGGCTCAGGGGATGGGCACAACGGTGCCCAGCTTTCCTCAGATTCTACAGTACTTAACAGAAATTCCCCACAGGGGCTTATCCTTCTAGTCAATTAAAATTCATGCCTCTGCCATTTAAGCACATTATAATACAGAGCCACCCCTTGCTAAATCAATTCCTTAGAAGGGCCAAAAATTTAAGACCCCCCAGGAGAGCGCCCACTCCAGCCTGGGACCTTAACTTTGTATTGGAAAAGCTCACCCCCCCCCCTTTGAGCCAGCTGCAACAGCAGAATTGAAATTCCTTTCATGGAAAACAGCCTTCCTTCTAACCATCACTTCAGCAAGAAGAGTGTCTGAATTACAGGCCCTCGTGGAAGTGGAACCCTTCATTATCTTCCATGCAGCCAGGGTTTCCCTCAGGACTAATCCTTCCTTTATGTCCAAGTTGGTGTCTAGTGTGGCCCTAAATTAGTCCATTCATTTGCCTACTTTTTTCCCTAATCCACAAAATAAAGGGGAACAAATACTGCTCACTCTGGACGTGCACAGACAACTTAGATTTTATTTGGACAGGACTAAGCCTCTCAGAAAATCTGAACAGCTGCTAGTTAGCTTTGCTGCAGGGGCTGAGGGGAAGGCCGTTTCAAAGCAAACCATTTCCAAATGGATAGCCCATTGCATTCATTTCTGTTACAAGCACCATGGAAAACCTACCACACAGGGGATAAGATCACATTCCACTAGGGCTGCATCTACCTCTGCAGCTTTTCTCAGAGGAGTCCCTACCAGGGACATCCTAGAAGCTGCTACCTGGAGCTCTGTACATACCTTCACCAAGCATTACCACATGCCTATCTTTTCTAAATCCAGAGCTGGATTTGCCACTGCAGTCTTGCAGGGCTTAATAGCTGGCCCTAATGCTGTTTAACTTCCTCCTCCCTTCCTTAGCTTTGGGAATCAACCCAAATGTGATGACTGCAACAGTGAAACACGAAGAACATAGTACAGTTGTGTATATTTTCCATAAATGTAGATGTTCGAGTGTATTCACTGTTGCAGTCCTGGTTACCTTCCCTCCAGCCCTCCTGACTTCTCTTGGCTCTACCTTTCCTTATTGTTTGGTATATTTATGCTTTCTGGTGAATTTGTTTTTTGTGGGGGTGTACCATACCATACAATATCTCCCTATTGTGGGGGCACCTGACATCTGGGGCAAGAAAAACTGATGTAATGATGTCGGCTGCATGTTTTATACCCCTGACGTCATGGAAGAAGAGACAGCATCTGACACAGAAATCCGAAGACTCTGGTATTCAGGCCGGCTGAAGGCTACCTACAGGCAGATAACTCAAATGTGATAACTGCCACAGTGAATACAATCAAGCTGCATGTTTTATACCCCTGACGACCTGACGTCAATGAAGAAGAGACAGCATCTGACACACAAATCCGAAGACTGTGGTATTCAGGCCAGCTGAAGGCTACTTGCAGGCAGATAACCCAAATGTGATAACTGCAACAGTGAATACATTCAAACATCTTCATTTATGGTAAGTGTACACAACTGTACTTTCTTCCACTATAACCTGGCTCTCACTTGGGGGCTCCTGACAGTTAAGGCAAGAAAAACTGATGTAATGGCATCAGCTGCCTTACTTTATACTACTGCTGACCTGACGTCAGTCCTGAAGTGACAGCAACCGACGCAGAAATACTAAGCCTCTATTATTCGGGGCGGCTGATGGCTACCCTGGCAGGGATAATCCAAATGTGATGACTGCAACAGTGAATACACTTGAACATCTACATTTATGGCAAGTGTACACAACTATGAAGAAACTCGAAACAACACCACAAACTGTTGAACAACAAAAAATGCAGGACAAAGCACTTCAAGCACCCAAGAAATCTTCGGCTGTTCAGCTCTTTATTAGAGTTAAAACCAGAACGTAGTACCACACTGAAAGAAAAATGAAGTAAAACGCTTTTCATCTGGTGCAATGACCAAATTATCAAACTGGTATAAAGTCAACAATTGTAAAGTGGGTAGTACTAATATAGTGCAACTCAAAAACATTTGCATACATAGCCATAACAGGAAAAAAGGAAGAACATGTGTAAATAAATATATGTCATGGTTAATTTAGTATGTAAGTGTGTTATTTTCACTAGGTGGCAACCTCTGCAGTAGTTTAGGTGTTGAACAATACAAGACCTGAATTTTAAATACACTTCAGAGTAGTGAACTCTTGATTTTTGTCTTTTACGTTCCTAGTAAATTAGGTATTTTGGTTTATGTTTTCTAACTAATAGTTGCCACAAGGGAACCCTTTCTCCAGAGTCCTCCTCAGAAGATCCCACTGGCGAGCCACCTTGGAAGAAACTTTGCAAGAGGAAGTATCTTGATTCCCCTGAGGAATCCATCACTGAAGACACCGATCGTGATGAGGGAAAAGGGTCCCCCATGGTCTCCCCCAGAACACATCTCATTTGGAGACATTCTCGAGATCCTCAAGCAGAGGGGAGACTGGAAGCCCTCCAACCCTTATGAAGGAATCTGTGTTCTTGCAGGCTTTCCATGCTCTGCCATCTACTTCCTGGGTGACCCACCTGTAGATGAGCTCATTCGACTTATTGTGCAGCGTGCCTGGAAGGTGCCGAACAACATAGAATCCATCCCATTGAGGCCAGATAAAATTTTGTCCACTCCAGAAGACCAACCCAATTGGTCCAAACAGCTGGTAGTTGATTCCATGTTCATGGCGGCGGCCACCATGAGGGAAATGGTGGAAGATAGTTCAACTGTTCATCCCCCGAACAGGGAGTCTCTGGCTGTGGACAGACTAGGGAAGTGGACCTATGCCATTCTGTCACTGAATTACCTAGCACACTTTACTCGCCTCCAAAGAGACTTAATTTCAGAAATGTCTGCCTCTTTGGAGGAGGTACTGCCCGAGGAGGTGCATTATACTGTTGCCTCTCAACTAGATACCTTGGAATCAATCTCGAACTTCTCGATGCATTTGATTTTTCACACTACGGAGGGTGCAGCTCAAGCAGCCACATTGGGCATCGTTATGTGACGGCATGCCTGGATGCATTTGTGTGACTTCGCGGACCCCTTTAAATCTTCCTCTGTCAACGAATCTTCCCTTTTTGGTCCCAAAATTAGAGACACACTTTCACGTAGTGAGAAGGATGGGAAAACCTTATGTGCTGTGGGCATACGTTTTTCCACCCCCTCAGAGGTCCTACTCCAGGAATCAGAGGGGAGGAAAATTGTGGTTCAAGAAGTCCCAAGGATCTTTTCGTGACACTTGTGATGCGTAATCCCCCTGGGGCAGAGGGGGCAACTCATCTGGAAGATGCCTCTTTCAGGGCAGAGGGGGTCCACACAACCAGGACGCTAGAGATTCCTTCTCTGGCCAACCCTTTCAGTGCTCCTGAACAGCGTCCCAATTTTTTTCCTCTGGAAGCAGTCGGGAGTCGATTTTCTCTGCACCTACAGGACTGGTAACTCAGAACAGTGGATGCGTGGGTGCAGAGAGTAATATTCAGAGGCTATCATATTTCATTTGAGCTCACTCCCAGACCCGTAAAATGAATCCCCAATGTCCCACCCTGTCAGAGGGAGGCTGCAGCCTTAGAAATCAAAAAGCTGCTAAGAAAAAGTCATCCAACCAGTCCCACCAGACCAAAGAGGATCCGGCTTTTACTTGAGGTTCTTTTTAGTGCCAAAAAAAGACAGGGGACTGGAGACCAATCCTGGATCTCCGCTTACTAAACATATTCATCAAACCTCAAAAATTCCAGATGGTCACGATATAGTCCATTCTCCCCTTTCTGGGAAAGGAAAACTATATGTGCTCTGTAGACCTCCAGGATGCGTATTACCACATAAAGATGGACAAACGCTCCTGGAGATTTCTCCACTTCTGGCTGGGAGCCAATCATCAGTTCAGGGTACTGCCCTTTGGTCTCTCGACAGCCCCCAGAGTGTTCACCAAATGTATGGCAGTCGTAGTAGCTCATCTCCGACTACAAGGATTCCAGGTGTTTCCATATCTAGACGATTGGCTCCTTACTGCCATGACCAGGAATCTTCTCATTCTGAGTCTCTTACACTCAAGGCCTTTTTCTTCGCCTAAGTATCACAATCAACATGGACAAATCACACGTTTCCAATAAGAGCACTGGAATTCATTGGAGCGATCTTCGGTACAATGTCCTATCAAGCTTCCCTTTCTCCTCACAGGCTTTTAAAAGTAAGAAACCAAATTCAAGTACTCCTCCCACAGACATTTGTACCAGCACGCTTTGTACTACAACTATTGGGCTCTATGGCAGCAACCATTACCTTAGTACCATTGGCGAGGTTGCATATGAGACTATTACAGTTGATCCTTTCATCACAGTGGTCGATCTTAACCCACCCACTCGACCACATGATACGCCTTACAAATCTTTGCAAAAAAATATTTGGTGTCGACCATTCTGTCTTCCCCAGCCCATGGCCACGGTGACCACTGACACTTCCTGTTAGGGTGGGAGGGCATTTCCAGGGAAAGACAGTCCAAGGCACCTGGTCCCCCAGGGAGGCCAATTTACACATAAATGTCCTGGAATTGAGGGCAGTTCTCTTAGCGTTGCAAGCATTCCACACATCCCTTCCTTCCAGGACCATTGCAATTCAATTGGACAGCATGTCAATCATCTGGTACATCAACAAACAAGGCAGAACCAGGTCTTACCCCCTGTGTCGGGAGGCCATTAGAATTTGGCATTGGGCGATGGCTTCCAACCGCTTTCCTCATAGCAACACACATTCCTGGGAGTTTCAATCTTATTGCAGGCAATCTGACTAGGAACATTTTGATGCCTCATGAGTGGTCCCTCAATCCAGTAATAGCAGATCAGATCTTCCGCCATTGGGGCAGGCCTTGCTGCGACCTGTTTGCTTCACCCCTAAACAACAAATGCAGAAGCTATTTTGCCCTAATCCCTCCTCAGGGGGAGTCACTGAGGGATGCTCTTGACCCATGATTGGCCCCCAGGTTTACTGTATGCCTTTCCCCCATTCCCCCTCATCCCGAAATTTCTACAGAAAGCTCAAAGGTTGAGAATAAAAGTGATCTTTATTGCCCCATCAAGTCTGGTTCCCATTCCTATGGCCTCACCTGATTCACAGCCCATGGATCCTGGATCAATTCCAAGGTCTACTTGTCTCATCCTCATGGACTGATCCACCCCAGTCTCTAGAGCTTCAAGCTCACAGCTTGGTTTCTCCACTTCCAATGATTGCCAGGCTACCTGATATTTCATCCCCTGTTTGCGAGTTCTTTCTGGCTTTGCACAAACCATCCACCAGAAAAATGTATTCCAGTAAGTGGACTAGGTTCTTTAGATGGGCCAAAGAACATAACATAGACCCCTTTTCCATGCCTATTCAGAAGATCCTTCAATATACCGTGTTGCACGCAGGAACTTCAGCCTCAACAATTACAGTGCAATTAGCAGTTATTGCAAACTTTCACAATGGAATTGACAATTCATCTATGTCACACCGGCTGTACAAAACCTTCATGAAAGGAGTATTACATATTAAACCTCCTGTCAAGCCTCCTATAGAGCCATGGGACTTGACGTTGGTATTTCAGTCATTAACGAGTCGTCCATTCGAGCCTTCTAATTCCTGTGATATCAAATTTTTGTCTTGGAAAAACTCTACTTCTAATAGCCCTTACCTCAGCGAGAAGAGTATCTGAGTTGCAGGCCTTGAGTGTCAAGAGACCTTACTTGATTTTTCATAGGGAAAGAGTGTCCCTCCGTACTGATCCCTTCTTTTTGCCCAAGGTCATTTCTGTTTTTTCCATTTATTAATCTATTGCCCTACTGTTTTTCTTTTCGCACCATTCAAGTAGAGGGGAATACCTTCTGCATACCCTTGATGTTCATAGGCAACTTCATTTCTACTTGGACAGAACTAAATCTTTCAGAAAAACGGATCAGTTGTTTGTGGCCTTTGCAGGACCCAGAATGGGGTAAGCCTTTTTCCAAAATGACTATCTTCTTGGCTCAGAAACGCCATTATATTCATCTACCATCAAAACAAAGTGTCCTTACCCTCCAAAATAAAGGCTCACTCTACTAGATTGATGGCTACTTCAGTGGCCTTTCATTCCAGAGCCTCTATGGATGATATCTACACAGGAGCCACTTTGGCAAGATCTCATACCTCTATCACTCATTACAAATTGGATTTGGCCTCCAGGGGACGAGCATCTTTTGGTTCTGTGGTGCTCAGGAATGTCCTTCCTTAGGGCCACCCAGGGCTCAAGTAGCTGGGGACTTTGTCCTAACAATAAGGAATGAATAAAGATTTACAAGATCAGATAAAAAAGTTATGTCTTACCATAATGTTCCATCTGTGTTGTAGATCTTCATTCATTACTTCCCGTCCTCCTTCCCCCTGCCTGGACTCCTGGTGGACTTTAGGAAGGTATCTGCTTAGACAGAGCCTCCTATTATCACTATTATTACTTCAATACTATTATGGCGGACAAACTCTATCTGAAGAGACTATGAGAGAGGCATTGTGGGTAGGTCTTAGCTGAGGGTTTTGGCTGGTGCGAGCTTGGTACCGGCTGTGTCAGTTCCGAGGATAGAACTGAAGTCCTAACAGTAATGAATGAATAAAGATCTACAACACAGATGAAACGTTATGGTAAGAGATAACTTCTTTTTTTGAGCTATGATACAGAATCAGAATTGCGTAGACATAGCAAGGCATTGTAGAATCCAATTATGATGACTGCCAAAAAAGCAGTTACTAGAAAATGTAAGTCAGTGTCTAAATCAACTTTACTAGAAGTAGCGAAGATGGTAATGAGATAAAAAAATGGAATTGGCATCTTCAGAAAAGAGTAGGAGCAAATTGCATAGGAAAAACTGAGATGTGTGGATCAATGCATGCAGAGGAAGAATGAGGTTTAAAAGAAGGCAGGAATTGAATGACCTGTGTAATGGCTGACTGTGTAGTGGCTAAGTGGATACATTATAAGTAAAATGTATATTATTTGCAGCTACAGTTGTGTCAGCACGGTTTGTAATATATAATGTTTACAACTGAGATTGTGTCAGTATGGTTTATTTTCATTTATATAAATGTAATATTACGTATGTCATGCATGATAATTTAATAAAGATGTTTCTTGTTTTAAAAAAAAAAAAAGATGTTTGTATAGGAACGCATTGAAAGCAAAGCTGATCTTCTTCATGTTTCACTGTTGCAGTCATCACATTTGGGTTATCCCTGCCAGGCTAGCCCTCAGCCGGCCCAAATACCAGAGGTTTAGTATTTCTGCATCGGTTGCTGTCGCTTCAGGACTGATGTCAAGTCGTCAGTTGTATAAAGTAAGGCAGCCGACACCATTACATCAGTCTTTCTTGCCAAGGAGCCCGAAGTAGAAGCAGTTCACATGAGTGCCGGTCAGCCGCTACCCGAGTTTTGTCTTTCAAATTGAAGCTGAAGTTTTCTAAAAGCTAAGTACCCTTTTGGGGATCCTTTTTTCTTACTCTAACCAATGTCAGAAAAAGTTAACTGTCTCGCCTGTGGAAAGCAATTACTACACAGAGACACTCATTTTTTACTGCATCACTTGCTTAGGCCCAGACCACGACATCCCTTGCTGTCGCTTTTGTGCTTTAACACCAGAACTACATGTCGTTGGACCCTTATTGTAGCTAGATATTTTTGCTTACAGTCCTCTAATTCCGATATGGCTTCAGTAAGCCATCTGGCAGCAGATCTTCTGAAAAAACGTAAGGATAAAGACAGAGACAGCACAGGACCAAAACTGCCAACGGCGCTTCCGTTAAGCTAGTCGCCAGTTCACCGGTACTCAGTGAGGTGCCTTCGCAGCCCCTGATGCCCACTTCAGTGGATTTGTAGGCATCCACCGAGACCCATTCAGAGTCCGGTATGCTGCAAGGCTCTTCTTTGACTACGGAACCTGTGGATGTCTCTACGTTGGAAGGGTCCAGAGCCACTGAGCAGGCACTGGCTTCTAAGGAAGTTCTTTGCACTACCGATATTTGACACAAACCGACGACTTCTTTCGGGTCTTCAGTTCTGTCTAAAACTACCAAGTTTCTAAGGTAAAGAGTATGAGCTACGCCTAAACGATGACGCAAACTCAAGCACCTGCTTCCTTGCCACAACATCAAATGCTTAAAATGGCAGAAGACCTTATTATGCTAATTAGGGGAAGCCAGCCTTCCCCTGCTAAGAGAAAGAGACCTTCCCTCAGCAGCTTTAACAGACCAAGAGTCCGACGACTCTGAGGTATCTGATTATGAAGACGTGCCTTTATCTGTTTATGAGGCTTCTGATGCAGAGGAATCCATTCCTTCTGCTTCTCCTCCAGAGGATTTTTCTTTTGGTGAAACCTTACATACTTTGAGAGCATTTCCACTGGGAATGCCAAGACTATCATCAGTCCAAAAAGAGACTCTGAGAATTTCTAGATTTGCCATAACAGGCCTTTAGCAATACCTCCAGTCCTGGATGCTCTGGATGATGTCTTTATGGAATCCAGTCTAACTCCTGATACTTTACCCCCTGCTCCAAGGAAACCAGACAGGTACTACAGAGTTTCTGACTCTCACAAATTCCTTTTCAAAAATCCTACTGCTGATCCAGAGGTCATCTCCCAGGGGTCTAAAGGTATAAAAGCAAGTACAGCTAAGAATCCCACCCCTTCGGACAAGGATTCCAGAGCTTTAGACAGATGGGGTAAGAAAGTATACACCTCTGCAACTCTCGCCATTAGGATTTTGAATTGTCAGTTTCACATGCTGAAGTACCAACAACATATCATGGAACTTAAGCAAAAATTAGCTACCTTTACAGACTCTGCAGAAATAAAGAATTACAAGAGCTGATGAATTCTGCAAGCCAAGTCAGCAAGCATACTTTGTAATGTGGCTTTGACGCCCTAGAAGCATCTTGCAGGGCAGCAGTCACTGGTTCTGTATTGAGAAGGCATGGCTTAAGGAGCAGGCCTTGCCCAGACCATGTCAAATCAAAATTACTAGATGCTCCTTTGAACAAGTACAATCTGTTTGGCACCAAAGCAGAAGAGGTTTTTAAAAAGATTTTAAAAAGATGGAAGAAAAAGCTTAATCTATGCAGGCAGTCAAATATTTCTTGCAATTACAGCCTCCTAGATTCAGTAGGCATTGCCCCTCGAAGCAATGGTCCTTTCCAGCCCCCTCAAGGCCATCTCAAACTTGACCCCCCCCCTCAGACTGCAGTCTCAGGGTATGTAGAGATCTAAGAAATAGAGCGTCTCCACTTCAAAAACAGGGAGTGCTTAGCCACCCCCTTACGGAAAGAATTCACTATGACTTCTCAACTCCACTCCCCAACTGCTCATGCCCCTAGGAGGAAAACTTGCCAATCATGCAAAAAACTGGACTTCCATCACCAAAGACCGATGGATCCTCAACATTGTATCCCAGGAGTACAAATTTTTACTTCAGCTCACTGCCAACTCCAAAAAGGTTCCCAGACCTTCCCCCAAACCAGTGGGCAGAGGCACAAAACAAACTTCAATCCCTGTTCTGCATAAGGACTATTCAACCTGTTCCTGCAGAACAGATAGGTCAAGGGTTCTATTCCAGACTTTCCTGGTACCCAGAAAAGAGGGCACCTGGCGCTCAGACCAAGATCTTTCTATTCTAAACATCTTCCTGGAGGTACCAAAATTCAAAATGCTCACCCTTCAGCAGCTTCTTCCTGTACTGGCCAAAGATGCCTGGTTAGCCACCCTAGACCTAAAAGAAGCCTATCAGGGACTCGTGCAGAAAATACCCTGTGCTTCAGGGCAGGATGTATGCATTATGAGATGATCTTCATGTTTTGCTGTTGCAGTCATCACTTTTGGGTTATCTGCTTGCAGTAGCCCTCAGTCGGCCTGTTTAACAAAGTCTTGGGTCCTGCGTCGGTTGCTGTCTCTTCTTCCATGATGTCAGGTCATCAGGAGTATAAAACATGCAGCCAATGCCATTACATCAGTCTTTCTTGCCGTGCAGTGCCCGAAGCAGAAGCAGTTTGCAAGTGCCGATCGTCCGACTCCTGAAATTTTCATTTTCGAGTTTCAGAACCGAAGTCTTCAACTAAAGCTAAGTACCCCATTGGGGAAACTTTTTCTTACTCCTTACTGATGTCATTAAAAGTTAGTAATTGCATTACTTGTGGAAAGCAAATACCACACAAAGATTTTCATTTGTACTGTATTCCTTGCCTAGGCCCTGACCACGACGTACCGTGCTGTCGATTTTGTGCTTTACTTAATCAGCGCAGTATCCATCGTCGGTATATTTTCGCCTCTAAATATTTCGGTTCTCGGTTTAATTATCCAGAAATGTCATCTGTTAGCCATCCGACTACCGGGATTCTGAAAAAATGCAAGGATAAAGAGAGGCCGCCAAGGTCCAAAACTGCTGACTATGCTTCTCCTAAGCCAGTTGCCAGTTCGTCGGTACTCAGTGAGGCACTTTTGCAGCCCCTGATACCCACTACTTCTGATTCGCAAGCCTCTACTGAGACCCATTCGGAGTCCAGTATGCCATGAGATTCTTCAACTATGGAACCTGCGGATGTCTCTACCTTGGATGGGTCTGGAGCAGCTGTGCAGGCACCGGCTTCTGAGGGTGTATTCAGGCCTACGGACTTGCATATTAAGCCGCCTCCTTCTTCTTTTAGGGCTAAATCTCAAACCATGCCTAAAGGAACGATGCCCAGTCCGCATGTTCAGGCCTCTATGCCTAAAAAACAAATGATAAGAATGGCTGAAGATCTTATAACTTAAATCAGGGGAACCAGCCTCCCCCTTCTAAGAGACATAGGACTGAAGTTGTTTATGAATCTTCTGACCAGGATTCTGATTTTTATGATTCTTATGATTTGCCCTTATCTACTTATGAGGATTCTGATGCAGATGACTCTATTCCCTCTCCTTCACCTCCACAGGATTTTTCTTTTGGTGAAACCTTACATACTCTAAGGGAGCATTTCCACTGGGAAAGCCAGGATTTTTCTGATTCAAAAAAGAGGCTTAGGGATTTCTTACTCCTGCCTCAGTGTAGGCCTTTAGCTATTCCTCCTGTACCAGACATTGCTGATGATGCCTTTTCGGAATCTAGTTTGGCCCGTGATTCTTTGCCTCCAGCCCCCAGAAAACCTGACAGATATTACAGGGTTCCTGATTCACACAAGTTCCTTTTTAAAAATCCTATTGCAGATCCAGAGACTATTTCACAGGGACCCAAGGGCATCAAGGCTTTTACTGCTAAATATCCTACTCCTTCTGATAGAGACTCCAGGGCGTTGGATAGATGGGGTAAGAAGGATTAGACTTCTGTAACCTTGGCCATTAGGGTAAACTGCCAGTTTCATATGTTAAAGTATCAACAACATGTTATTGGATTGCTTCAACAGAAAATTATGTTGATTCCTGACTGTGCGGAAAATAAAGAATTACAGGATTTAATGCATTCTGCTGAACAGGTTGGAAAACTTACTTTGCAATGTGGATTTGATTCTTTAGACGCCTCTTGCAGGGCTGCTGTTACTGGTTCTGTGCTCAGAAGGCATGCTTGGCTTAAGGAGCAATCTTTACCTGATCAAGCTAAATTGTTGGATGCTCCCTTAAATCAGGACCACCTGTTTGGCAACAAGGCTGAGGAAGTTCTTAAAAAGATGGAAGATAAAGCTAACTCTATGCAAACTGTTAAAGATTTCTTACAACTTCAGCCTCCTAGATTTAGTAGGCACTGGCCCTCTAAGAATTGGTCCTTTCCAGCCTCTTCAAGGTCTTCTCAAGCCAAACCCAGACATAGCAGAAACCCTAGGTTTCAGTCCCAGAGGACACACAAGACCAAATCAGGGAGTAGTAAGACTCCCCCTATGGAAAACAGTCTCAATGACTTGTTTCTAAAACTTCCAAGCACTTCCCAACTGAATGCTCCTTTAGGCAGAAAGATTGGTTTGCAGGCCAAAAACTGGGAACTCATTACCCAGGGCAAATGGGTTTTAAATATAGTGTCCCAAGGATACAGATTTTATTTCCACACCTTACCAACACCAAGCAGGTGGCCAGATCTACCCCCAAATCAGTGGGCAGAGGCCCAAAATCAAGTATTCTCTCTCTTAAGCATGTGGGCTATTCAGTTGGTACCAGAAGAGGAAAAGGGACAAGGGTTCTATTCGTGACTTTTCCTGGTACCCAGAAAAGGCAATACATGGCATCCTTCCTGGACTTTCTACTCTAAATACCTTTCTGGTGATTCCATAATTCAAGATGCTGACTCTTTACCAGCTGCTTCCTATGATAGGCAAAGATGCATGGTTGGCAACACTACATTTAAAAGAAGCATACATGCACATCCCTATCAGGGAGTATTGCAGAAGATACCTACACTTTGGAGCAGGCTACATGCACTATCGGTTCTCTGCACTGCCCTTTGGCTTAAGTGCCTAGCTACTGTCATTGCATTCTGTAGGCAAAGAAATATTCAAATATACCCATATCTGTATGATTGTCTAATTCAGGCAGAAAGCCAGGACATACTTTTGAATCATCTGGCCTTTGTTCAAAGGGTACTCACTTGTCTGGGGTACACCATAAATGAAAATAAATCACACCTGGTACCCTGTCAACAAATTAAATTCCTGGGAGCAAGCTTGAATACAACTTACCAGATGGCTTTCCTCACGCCAGAGAAATGTATTAATTTGACAACCTACTTCAAACAAGTAGCAACAAAAACCCAGTTATCTGCAAGGCAAATACTGCAAGCCTTGGGGTTCATGGCCTCCTGCTTTCTTCTAATTCCATATGCAAGGCTGTATATGAGGAAACTGCAGTGGTATCTCAAAAGTCTATGGTCTCAACATTCACTGGCTCTAGAAACAATTATTCCTATCATACCTTGCCTATGCCTAGAGTTCCTTTGGTGGTCAGAGGCCTGCCACCAAAACAGGGGACTACCATTCTTGCTACCCCCTGCCGCCCAAACCTTAACAGATGCATCAGACTATGCATGGGGGGCCCACCTGGCAGGGAAGTGCATTCAGGGCAAATGGAACCCAAGTCAAATGCACTTGCATATCAATCAAAAAGAAAAAAAACAAGCAGGGGGGTTGCACATTCTTACCCGCTCTGCAGACTAGCCATGGCATTGTGGAACACAGCCCTGAGCTATCAAGTACATTTACAAGCTCAATTCCTGTTAGGAAAACTAAATACTCTGGCAGATGAACTAAGCAGAAACCTCATGGACTAACACGAGTGGAAACTGGAACCAAGGTTTTTCAACATGTTGAGCAAATGGGGGAGCCCAGATATAGACCTGTTTGCCTCCCCCCAAAACCATCAGTTGGACAAATTCTGCACAAGGACTCCCCACAAACAAGCTTGGAAAGTGTATGCTCTGTCCTTCAGCTGGAAAAACAGTTTATGCCTTTCCTCCTCTGCCTCTGCTCTCCAAAGTGCTACTAAAGATCAAACAAGACAAACCAAGGATGATTTTGATTGCACCAGACTGGCCACGCCAACACTGAGTACCCCCTCTTGCGCAGTGTGTCACAGTGGGCCCCATGGCACCTCTCTATTGTCTCAGCAGGAGAACCAAATTCTGCACCCTGAACTTAAAACACTGAATCTAGCAACCTGGCTAATTACATAATTTCTCCTTTACCATCCCTCAATAAACCAGTAATGGATATCATTTTAGAGGCAAGGAGGCCTAGTACTAGAAAGTCTTACACTGAAAAATGGAAAAGATTCTGTGCCTTGAACCAAGCTCAGGGGATGAGCACAATAGTGCCCAATTTACCTCTGATTTTACAATACTTAACTGAGATGCTTCATAAGGGCCTGTCTTTCTCCTCCATCAAAATTCACGCCTCAGCCATCTCAGCTCATTATAACACAGAACCACCCCTCTTCTCTCATCCACTGCTTAAGCAGTTCCTCAGAAGGGCCAAAAATCTACGATCACCCAGGAGAGCTCCAACTCCAGCCTGTGACCTCAACTTTGTATTGGAAAAGCTCACCCTTCCTCCTTTCGAACCAGCTGCCACTGTGGACTTTAATTCCTTTCTTGGAAAACAGCTTTCCTTTTAGCAATCACTTCAGCAAGAAGGGTATCTGTATTTCAGGCCTTCATGGCAGTGGAGCTTTTCATCATCTTTTATGCGGACAGGGTCCCTCAGGACCATTCCCTCCTTCATGCCCAAGGTGATATCCAGTGTGGCCCTTAATCAGTCCATACATTTGCCAGCCTTCTTTCCTAATCCACAGAACAAAGGGGGAATGGATTCTACACTCCTTAGATGTGCACAGACAACTTAGATTCTACTTGGATAGAACTAAACCTCAAAGGAAATCTGATCAACTGCTGGTGGCATTTGCTGCAGGGGCAGAGGGGAAGGCTATTTCACAGCAAACCATTTCCAAATGGATAGGCCATTGCATTCATTTCTGCTACAAACACCATGGAAAACCTATCCCACAGGGGATCAGACCCCCACTCTACCAGGGCTGCATCTACCTCTGCAGCCTTTCTCAGTGGTGTCCCTACAAGGGACATCCTAAAAGCTGCTACCTGGAGTTCTGTGCATACTTTCACCAAGCATTACCATCCGCAGATTTTCTCTGAATTCAGAGCTGACTTTGCCACTGCAGTCTTGCAGGGCCTTTTAGCTGGGCCTAATCCTATTTAAATTCCTCCTCTCATCCTTAACTTTGGGAATCTACCCAAAAGTGATGACTGCAACAGTGAAACACGAAGAACATAGTACAGTTGTGTACACTTACCATAAATGTAGATGTTCGAGTGTATTCACTGTTGCAGTCCTGGTTACCCTCCCTCCAGCCCCCTTCTTGTTTTGGATATACCTCTACTTTCCTTTGCTACCTTGAAAAGCTTTTTGATGTATTTGCTTTTTTGTTGGAGGTATAACCTTGTTTATTTATAGATTTAATTGCTTCCCATTAAGGGGGCACCTGACATCTGGGGCAAGAAAAACTGATGTAATGGCGTCGGCTGCATGTTTTATACCCCCGACGACCTGACATCATGGAAGAAGGGATAGCAACTGACACAGGACCCAAGACTTTGTTAATCAGGCCGACTGAGGGCTACTGCAAGCAGATAACCCAAAACTGATGACTGCAACAGTGAATACACTCGAACATCTACATTTATGGTAAGTGTACACAACTGTACTTACCTTTGACTTTTCCACTCCTCTCAGAGTATTCACAAAATGCATGGCTCCAGCCATTGCCTACTGCAGACAGAGAAAAATTCAAATTTACCCTTACTTGGACGACTGCCTGATTCCGGCAGACAGGAAATGTTGTTGCACCACCTGTCATTTGAAAAAAAAAACCTTCTGACCTCCCCAGAGAACACTATCAACTAAAATAAATCAAAACTAGTCCCCAATCAAAAGATTGTATTCCTGTGAGCATGCTTGGACACATCATTCCATATGGCATTCTTTACTCCAGAAAAACAAGCCTATCTGACAGGCTACTTCACTCAAATGGCCACCTGAACCCAGTTATCTGCAAGAAAAATCCTGCAGGCCCTAGGGTTGATGGCCTCTTGCATCCAACTATTTCCATATGCCAGACTGCATATGAGGAAACTTCAATGGTACTTAAGTCTTTGGTGCCAACATTGTTAGGACCTGGAAACTGTCATTCCTATCATACCTTGTCTAAGAACAGAATTTCTTTGGTGGGCAGCAGCATGCAACCACAACAAGGGACTTCCCTTTACTCAACCCCATGCCACCCAGACCCTAACCAGACATGCATCAGACTATGCCTGGGGGGCACACCTGAACAACAAGTGCATTCAGAGCCACTGGAGCCCAAGTCAAATTCATCTGCACATCAACCAAAAAAGCGATGCTAGCTGTTCAGCACGCTCTAACAGCTTTCGGATCCCTACTCTCACCAGGACCCCTTCTAATAAAAACAGACAACACCACAGTTTTGTAATGCATCAACAAGCAGGGGAGAGCCCACTCTTACCCACTTTGCAGGCTAGCCATGGCCGTGTGGAACATGGCCTTGGACATGCAGGTCCTTGTACAAGCTCAGTTCCTGCCAGGCAAGCAAAACTCACAGGCAGACGAGTTAAGCAGAAATCTGGTAGACCCACATGAGTGGCCATTAGAGCCCAGCACCTTCAGCCTTCTAGAAATGGGGGACCCCAGAGGTGGATCTCTTTGCCTCCCCCTGCAATCACCAGCTCAGCAAATTCTGCACCAGGCCACCTCACAGCAGGGCCTGGAAAGTTGATTTCCTATCCTTCCAGTGGGTAAACCTCTCAATTAATGCATTTCCCCCTCTGCTCCTTCTCTCAAGAATATTGCTCAAGGTAAGACAGGACAGACCAAGGGCAATCCTGATTGCCCTGAACTGGCTACGCCAGCACTGGTACCCACTACTGCACAGCCTGTCACCTGTGCCACCCTGTCACCTACCCCAGAGCCCGACCCTCCTCACTCAGGGGGGACAGATCTTGCACCTGCGACTGCAAACCCTCAATCTTGCAGCCTGGCTTATTCCTTGAATTCTCCCCCAGTGACCAGCCTAAGCAAGCAGGTGCTGGGCATCATTCTTGAAGCCAGAAGACCCAGTACAAGGAAATCCTATGCTGATAAAGTACAGTTGTGTACACTTACCATAAATGTAGATGTTAGAGTGTATTCACGGTTGCAGTCATTACATTTGGGTTATCTGCTTGCAGGTAGCCCTCAGTCGGCCTGATTAACAAAGTTTTGGGTCCTGTGTCAGTTGCTGTCCCTTCTTTCATTACCTCAGGTCATCAGGGGTATAAAACATGCAGCCAATGCCATTACATCAGTTTTTCTTGCCCCAGATGTCAGGTGCCCTCCTAATGGGAAGCAATTAAATGTAAAAATACAATGGTATACCTCCAACAAAAAAGCAAATACACCAAAAAGCTTTTAGGCATAGTAAAGGAAAGTAGAGGTATAGCCAAAAGAAGTTAGGGGGCTGGTGGGACGGTAACCAGGACTGCAACAGTGAATACACTTGAACATCTATATTTATGGTAAGTGTACACAACTGTACAATGTTCTAAGTGTTTCACTGTTGCAGTCATTACATTTGGGTAGATTTCCAATGCTATGGTTGGGAGGAGGAATTTAGATAGCATTAGGACCAGCTATAAGGCCCTGCAAGACTGCAGTGGCAAAGCCAGCTCTGGATTTAGAGAAAATTGGCAAATGGTAACGTTTGGTGAAAGTATGTACAGAACTCCAGGTAGCAGCTTCTAGGATGTCCCTGGTAGGGACACCTCTGAGGAACGCTGTAGAGGTAGATGCAGCACTGGTGGAGTGAGGTCTGATCCCCTGAGGGATAGGTTTTCCAAATGCAATGGCCTATCCATTTAGAAATGGTTTGCTTTGAAATATCCTTCCCCTCTGCCCCTGCAGCAAATGCCACTAGTCTTTGTTCAGATTTCCTTTGAGGTTTAGTCCTGTCCAAGTAGAATCTAAGTTGTTTGTGCACATCCAAGGAATGCAGTATCCATTCCCCTTTGTTCTGTGGATTGGGAAAGAAGGTTGGCAAATGGATGGACTGATTAAGAGCCACACTGGATACCACTTTGGGCATCAAGGACGGATTGGTTCTGAGGGACACCCTGTCTGCATGAAAGATGATGAAAGGCTCCACTGCCATAAGGGCCTGTAATTCAGATACCCTTCTTGCTGAAGTGATTGCTAAAAGGAAAGCTGTTTTTGAAGAAAGAAATTTTAAGTCTGCAGTAGCAGCTGTCTCGAAAGGAGGTAGAGTGAGTTTCTCCAAAACAATGTTAAGGTCCCAGGCTGGGGTTGGAGCTTTCCTGGGTGGGCTCAAATTTTTGGCCCCTCTGAGGAACTGCTTGAGCAGTGGATGAGGGAAGAGAGGAGGTTCTCTTCTATAATAAGCTGAAATGGCTGAGGCGTGAATTTTGATGGAGGAAAAAGACAGGCCCTTGTGAAGCATCTCAGTTAAGTGTTGTAAAATCTGAGGTAAATTGGGTGCTGCTGTGCTCATCCCTTGAGACTGGTTCCAGGCACAGAATCTTTTCCATTTTTAGCATAAGATTTTCTAGTACTAGGCCTCCTTGCCTCTAAAATGATATCCATTACAGGTTTACTGAAGGATGGTAAAGGAGAGATTAGGTAATTAGCCAGGCTGCTAGGTTCAGTGTTAGAAGCTGAGGGTGCAGAATCTGGTTCTCCTGCTGAGACAACGGGGAAGGAGTCTGAGGCAGGTGCCATGGGGAGAACCGTGGCTGTTACCTGGACATCTGTTCACAATTTTCCATGCATTACCACCTGCTTATCTTCTCCAAATCCAGGGCAGGCTTTGTCTCTGCAGTCTTACAGGGCATCCTAGCCAGCCCGTAGTCTCCTTGACTGCCTCCACCCTTTTCCTCAGCTTTGGGAATCAACCCAAATGTGATGACTGCAACAGTGAAACATGAAGAACATAGTACAGTTGTGTACATTTACCATAAATGTAGATGTCCGAGTGTATTCACTGTTGCAGTCCTGGTTTCCCTCCCTCTGTCACCCTCTTTCTCTCTCTCTCTCTCTCTCTCTCCTTAAAAGGAACATTTTGGTATTTACTTTCTGTTGGTGGTGATCTTCATGTTTCTCTGTTGCAGTCATCACATTTGGGTTATCTGCCTGCAGGTAGCCCTCAGCCAGCCTAAATACCAGAGTTTTCAGATTTCTGCATTGGATGCTGTCTCTTCTTCCATGATGTCATGTTGTCTGGGGTATAAAACATGCAGCCAACTCCATTCCACCAGTCTTTCTTGCCGTGTGGTGCCCAAAGCAGAAGCAGTTCGCAAGTGCCAGTCAGCCGACTCCTGAAATATTCATTTTCAATTTTCAGACCTGAAGTCTTCAACAAAAGTTAAGTACCCTGTTGAGGATCCTTGTTCTTGCTCTATCCGATGTCAGTAAAAGTTAACAATTGTCTTAAGCAAATACCTCATAGAGATTTTTCATTCTTACTGCATCCCCTGCTTAGGCCAGGACCACAACATCCCTCATTGTCGGTTTTGTGCCTTATTCAACACCCAAACTATCCGTCGTTGGGCTACTTTTGCAGCTAATTATTTTTGTACTCGTTCTGTGTACTCCGAAATGTCTTCGTCAAGCCATCCGACTACTGATCTTCCAAAAAAACATAAGGATAAAGACAGAGAGAGACCGCATATGTCCAAAACTGCTGACGATGTTTCAGTTAAGCTAGTCGCCGATCCGCTGGTACTCATTGAGGCACTTTCGCAGCCCCTGTTACCTGCTACTTCTGATTTGCAGGCCTCTACTGAGACCCATTCGGAGTCCAGTATGCCACGAGATGCTTCTTCAACTATGGAACCTGCAAATGTCTCTACCTTGGATGCATCCAGAGCCACTGTGCAGGCACCGGCTTCTGAGGGTGTATTCAGGCCTACAGACATTCATATTAAACTGACGCCGTCATTTTCATCCAGGCCTAAAACTCGCACCACTCCTAGAAATCAGATGACCAAACCGCAGGCCCAGGCCCATATGCCTAAAAAACAAATGCTTAGAATGGCTGAAGACCTCATTACCTTGATTTGGGGAAGCCAGCCTTCCCCCTCTAAGAGTCCTAGAACTGGGTTTCTTTCTGATGCTTCTGATCAGGAATCTGATTTTTCTGCTCCTTCTGATTACCAGGATTTACCCTTATCTGCTTATGAGGATTCTGATGTGTAGGACACCATTCCCTCTGCTTCCCCTCCAGAAGATTTTTCCTTCGGTGAAACCTTGCACACTCTTGAGCATTTCCGCTGGGAAAGCCAGGATTACTCTGACTCCAAAAAGAGGCTTAGGGAATTCTTATTCCTACCTCAACACAGGCCTTTAGCTCTCCCTCCTGTTCTGGACATTGTAGATTATGCTTTCTTGGAATCTAGCCTTTCCCCAGACACTTTACCTCCAGCTCCCAGAAAACCTGACAGGTATTACAGAGTACCTGACTCTCACAAGTTCCTCTTCAAGAATCCATCTGTGGATCCAGAGACCATTTCCCAAGGACCAAAAGGCATTAAGGCTATTGCTGCCAAAAATCCTACCCCTTCTGATAGAGATTCTAGAGCCTTAGACAGATGGGGTAAGAAGGTATACACTACTGCTACTTTGGCCATCAGGGCTTTAAATTACCAGTTTCATATGTTACAGTATCAGCAGCATATTATGGGGCTACTTTAATAGAAAATGATGTTGATTCCTGACTGTACTGAACACAAAGAATTACAGGATTTAATGCATTCTGCAGAACAAGTTGGTAAACATACTTTGCAATGTGGTTTTGATGCTTTAGAAGCATCTTGCAGGGCTGCTGTCACTGGGTCTGTACTTAGAAGGCATGCTTGGCTTAAGGAACAAAACTTGCCAGATCATGTAAAAGCTAAATTACTGGATGCTCCTTTAAACCAAGACTGCCTTTTTGGCAACAAAGCAAAAGAAGTCCTCAAAAGGGTGGAGGAAAAAGCTAAATCTATGCAAACTGTTAAAGATTTCCTACAAGTACAGCCTCCCAGATTCAGTAGGCATTGGCCTTCAAAGAACTTGTCCTTTCCAGTCCCTTCTAGGCCTTTTCAGTCCAAACCCAGGAACAGCAGACCACCTAGGCTACAGTCTCAGGCTTCGCATAAACCTAAGCAGTCGGGGGCTCCCACTTCCAAAGCAGTGAGTAGTAAGCCACCCCCCCCTACGGAAAAATGGCACAATGACTTAACCTTAACCCTTCCAAGCCCTGCTCTACTACTTGCTCCCTTAGGAGGAAAGCTCGCCCTGCATGCAAAAAACTGGGAACTCATTACCTAGGACAATTGTGTTTTGAACATAGTTTCCCAAGGATACAGATTCCACTTCCACACCCTACCAACACCAAATGGTTGGCCATACCTACCACCAAATCAATGGGCGGAGGCCCAACAGCAGGTTCTCTCTCTCCTCAATATCAGGGCTATTCAGCTTGTCCCAGCAGAACAAAGGGACAAGGCTTTTATTCAAGACTTTTCTGGTACCCAGAAAAGAACAATGTTCCGATGTACTTGCCAAAGAAGAGAACCACAGCTCGAACAGGAATAAAATGTTAAAACTAATTTATTCTTCCAAACACACACTGAGCTCCACAGAACAAAATTGGTTTAGCGCTTTCATCTGCAATGTGCAGACTTCCTCAGAACCAGTTGTACACACATATACTTGGCAAACATAATAATAAAAATGATTCGCATAAGGGTACAAATGTTTGTGTTGTTATATTTAATCCGTATACAAATATAGTTAAAGAAATATTAAACAGACATTGGGAAATTTTAACCATTTCTGATAACATCAGTGGTGTCATAGGAAAATACCATAAATGTGTTTTTAAAACATCAGCTAACTTGAAAAATTTGTTAGAGCAGAATAAAGGGAAGAATAGGTCCTTGAACAACAACAAGGGCACCACGCGCTGTGGTTCCTGCACCCAATGTAAATATATAAATGAGAAGATGATGATGAGGTTAAATAATAGGACCAGAACGTATGTACATAGTAAAAATGGTAATTGCAATACAATGAGAGTGGTATATTTAGCCACTTGTACCTCTTGTTCGGCATACTATATTGGAAAGACGGAGAGGAAGTTTAAAACCAGAATTTATGAGCATCTGTATAAGATCAGACAGAAGGACATAAAGAATGCCTTGAGCAAACACATTATGGAGAGAGGTCCTACACATTCATTTACATTTTTTATTATAGATCATACTGATGTGTCAGTGAAAGGTGGTAATTGGAAAATTTATTTAGCAATGTTGGAGAGTAAGTGGCAAATTTTATGTGATGCCACTACCAATCCAGGATTGAATGATCACATTAGTATAAAACCTTTTTTATTATTAGATTAGAACATATATATATATATATGTTCCATTTATAAATATTTCTACACCATTAGATTATATTGTTTATCCATATTGTTCACCTACATATGTATTTAGTTACATGGCATCTGCATTTTATATTCTCTCATAATAGATACAATTTTGTTAGGTATCAGTCATAGCTGCTATAGAGGTCTGATAGTATTTATATTTACTCACATATCCACATACATATTTATATATTATATATCATGTATTTTATCTGTTTATGTTTTTATATATGTTTTTAAATATTCAATATTTATTATATATGATATCTATGTATGTACAATTTTCACAAGTAGTTATTTATTTATAGGTAGTTATCTATTCCATTACATTTATATCCAATACATATTTTTATCAATTATTAATTATATTTATATTTTTATTCCCATTGGTACATTGAGTGTATAGAAACTGTATCCTTTTGGATGTTGCTTTAATATTGTTGCTGCTAGATGTGCTATTATATTGTGTTGCGTTAAATGCATATAGCACTTTAAGAGATTAGAAAAAGTTGGCGCCAAAAAGTTTTTAAATTGCCAAGTATATGTGTGTACAACTGGTTCTGAGGAAGTCTGCTCGTTGCAGATGAAAGCGCTAAACCAGTTTTGTTCTGTGGAGCTCAGTGTGTGTTTGGAAGAATAAATTAGTTTTAACATTTTATTCCTGTTCGAGCTGTGGTTCTCTTCTTTGGCAAGTACATCGGAACCTTGTTCTTTAGTTTGCTACATTTGGAGTATTTGGTACCCAGAAAAGACAAGTCCTAGCGTTCTATCCTGGACCTCTCTATTCTCAACACCTTTCTAGTAGTTCCAAAATTCAAAATGCTAACTCTGCAACAGCTTCTTCCCATGCTAGCCAAGGATGCCTGGCTGGCAACCCTAGACTTAAAGGAAGCTTACCTGCACATCCCAGTAAGGGAATATTGCAGGAAATACCTACGCTTCAGGGCAGGCTGCATACACTATAAGTTCTCTGCACTTGCCTTTGGCTTATCTACTGTGCCCAGAGTATTCACAAAGTGCCTAGCTCCAGCCATTGCATTTTTCAGCCAGAGAAGTATTCAAATTTACCCATATTTGGATGATTGTCTGATTCAGGCAGAAAGCCAGGACTTGCTATTATAACACCTGGCATTTGCAAAGAAACTTCTAACCTCACTGGGGTACACCATCAACAAAATGAAATCTCACCTAGTACCCTGCCAACAGATTGTATTCCTGGGAGCAAGCTTGAACACAACGTCCCAGTTGGCATTCCTCACTCCAGAGAAACAAGTTTACTTGACAACCTGCTTCAAACTATTGGCCACAAAACCCTAGCTATCTGCAAGGAAAATACTGCAAGCCCTGGGGTTCATGGCCTCTTGCATTTTACTAATTCCATATGCAAGACTGCATATGAGGAAACTCCAATGGTATCTAAAAAGCCTATGGTGGCAACATTCTCCGGACCTGGAAACAATGATTTCTATCATTCCTTGTATCAAGACAGAGTTCCTTTGGTGGGCAGAGGCCTGCTACCACAGCAAGGGACCCCCATTCACTCTACCCCCTACCTCCCAAACCCTAACAACAGACACATCAGACTATGTATGGGGGGCTCACATGGCAGGGCAGTGCATTCAGGGCAAATGGAACCCGAGACAGATACACCTGCATTTCAGTCTAAAAGAAATGTTAGCTGTACAGAAAGCTCTGACAGCCTTCATACACTGTATTCTTCCAGGACAGCTATTGGTCAAGACAGACAACACCACAGTTATGTGGTACATAAACAAGCAGTGGGGAACCCACTCATACCCTCTCTGCAGACTAGCCATGGCTCTGTGGAACACAGCCTTGAGCTACCAAGTACACCTGCAAGCTCAATTCCTGCCAGGTATACTAAATTCACTGGCAGACGACTTGAGCAGAAATCTCATGGACCTACACGAATGGAAACTAGAAGCCAAAATATTCAACCTCTTGAGGAACAAATGGGGGATTCCAGAGATAGACCTGTTTTCCTCCCCTCAGAATTAACAATTGAACAAATGCTGCACAAGAACTCCCCACAGCCAAACTTGGAAAGTGGATGCCCTGTCCTTTACCTGGGAAAGCCTTTCAGTTAATGCCTTTCCCCCTCTGCTTCTCCTTTAGAATGTTCTACTAAAGATCAAACAGGACAAGCCAAGAACAATACTGATTGCACCGGACTGCCACGCCAGCACTGGTACCCCCTCTTGCGCAGTATGGCACTGCTACAACCAATTTCACCATACTATCCCAGGGTTTGAATACTGACCAATCTATTGCTAACCTTAGCATAGTTTAGGAATTCATCCTGGATGCTCAGTCTTCAGTTTTTTGATACAGGGTCCTGGTTGGAACTACAAGTATAGGATTTTGAACATGAATATAACTTCTCTCCTCAATTCAAACCCCCCCCCCCTTCTTTTAGTATGCAAGTTAATTCCTTAATGGAATATTAATATCGACATTTGTTTGATATTTACCATTGGACTCTTTATGACTGGAATAATCGGATAACTACCGATTGGGGTATGGTTTCTAGTCTACAATAGGGTTAACTTTGATATGGGTGCAGTCTCTTGGTTGACATCCATACCATCACTGTCTTATATACTTTGGGTATTTTTTGGTAGCCCTATTGGAAGTTTAGGTCTTGGGGCACCAGCTGTATTGACTACTGTTATACTAATTAGATTTAACCACACAAACATGGATTTGAAAAATATTTTACAAGGATTATGTGCTGATAGGGAGGATATTTGTGTGTTTGGAATCAATATCATACCAGGCAATAATCAAAAAGAGTCTGGATACAATCCACTCCAGGGATGTGACATGGCATTCAATGCTCTCAATAAGGGACTCAAGAATTTAAGATCAAACATTTGGCATTTAAGACTGTTTCGTGCATATTTAAGTAAAAACATTGCTCCAAGGGGTCTAAGGATCCGTTTACAACCTTTGGTTGGTAGATCTGAAGAGAGACTAACCAATGAATGGAATGAAGCTTTGCAACAAGCATCCATGTTGTTTGTCAAAATATTGGCTCAATATTATGAAAGAATGGTTGACATTAACCTCACTGAAGTCCGAACATTATGTGAAGAATGCAAAAAATTTGAGTCCCTGCCCACATTCATTGAATCAACCAAAAAAAAATTGTCCAAGGAGCTGGCAAACCATGACAAGTTAACCAGGGAAAGGAAATTTACAAAGTTTAACAGGGACATCTCGGACTACCAGAGAGGACGACCCTTTGAGTCCCATAGAACAGTCAGGTTTATGGATGTCAACCAGGGGACAGCAGTCACTAGGACTAGAAAAAGACCTAGATCTATTTTAAAAACCGGGGAGAAGTCCAATACTAGTACATCAGAGGAGGAATCCTCCTACACAGATAATGATAGTGTTGGATATAGAGAATCATCCAGTCGTAAAAAATCAAACATGTCAGTCCCTTTAGAAATGGAACAAGGCATCGGGGTGGACATAAACATAAGCACAGGAACAAAACCAACTCCTTTGTGGGGTTAATACAGAACCTTCTCACATAACTGATTGTGTGTATCAAAACGTTTTAAATTTGTCTGTTGTCACATTGTCACATGAACAAAAACAATTGTTGAATAAAGGACTTGGTTTTGTACCAGGGTTTTTCTCTGATGAATATAATGTTGTTACGGATGTTCTCAGTTTTTGTCGTAATCTCAATTTGAAATCATTTTTTTCAGACAGGGACTCTCAAAGATCTAATGAATTCAGATTTTTAAAATCTGATTTTCAACCACCAATGAACAAACACGTATCTATTTTTTTTTACAAACAGTACTCTGGGATCTACATTTCCAACACAAGGAATTCAGCATACTTGGGCATAATTTATCACCTTCTGAGATTACGGCTCTGCAACAGCTATGGAATAATCACAATATTGCAATCCTGCCGGCAGACAAAGGCAGAGCAGTAGTAGTTATGAACATGAGCTATTATCTCAATGAGGGCAGGTCACAGCTATCTGACACCAGTTGTTATATGAGTATAACTATTGATCCAACTCCAGTGTTTAAGAAAGATATAGATTCCTTTTTGAATCAAGCTGAGGAAGAAGGTATTATTAGCAAAAACACTGTTCAACATCTTATGGTTAAAGACCCACAGAAACAGGTTCTGTATCTTCTTCCCAAAATTCACATATCTATTTCTAAACCCCCAGGCAGACCCATAGTTTCCGGCACTGGATCTTTGACAGAACCATTATCCTTGTTCCTAACACAATATCTTAAACCTCTATTGACTTTAGTCAGGGCAAGATTACAAGACCCCACACAATTTTTACAGATTGTTCAGGATACGCAATTGGAGCCCAGTTGGCTTATGTGCTCGTTAGATGTCAAAGCTTTATACACTAGCATACCCCATTGGGCGGGTTTACAAGCTCTTCAGTATTGGTTGGAACAGTCTGCCCTATATCCACCTGGGTTCAGTACATTGTTGATCTGTATGGCAGAACATGTATTGAACAAAAATGTTTTTTATTTCCAAGGGGAATGCTATTGGCAGCTTCAGGGCACAGCCATGGGAGCATCTTTTGCCCCAATCTATGCAGATCTATTCATGGCCTATTTTGAAGAATGTATGATATATGATCCACTTCACAACATTTACCTTGTAGAAATTGACATTTGGCGCAGATATTTAGATGATTGCTGGATGGTGTGGCGTGCAGATGCTACATACTTACGGGAATTTGTTGAATATCTGAATGGCAATATTTGGGGGATTGAGTTTACTGTCACATACCATCTACAAACCATCAATTTTCTAGATGTTACAGTTTCTAGAAATATGGATCACACTCTTAATACCAGGACATATCGCAAATACCCCCAATATAATACATTACTTCATGCTTCAAGTATGCACCCACGCCACACCATCCGCAATATACTTAAATCACAATTTATGCGTATTAAATGCATAAGCTCAACACAACAAGATTACGATCGAGCCAGTTTAGATCTTTTCAATAGATTTGTTGACAGAGGTTATAAATATCAAGATATTGTTAGGGCATGTGAATGGACTACCAAGGCAGATAGGAACACACTATTACAATACAAAATACGGGATACCAACCAATCTAAATCAACAATCAGGTTCGTTACCACTTATGGTAGAAATCATAATGCTATCGGAAGTATAATTAATATACACTGGAATATTCTTTTGGCCAATGACCAGCTAAGACAACTTTTGGGTCCACAGTGTCACTTTACATATAGATGTGGTAAAACACTGGGTTCTTTGTTCTCTCATTTCAAGAACAAAGAAAGTGGTGGAGCTATATACAAACAAATGACTATGTCTGGTGATGAACTGTTGGGCACTTTTCCCTGTGGTTACTGTGGGTCTTGCAAACAGGTCAGCAAACTTAAACAATTTACCAGTAGGAATACCAGCAAAGTGTATGAATCTAAAGTTTTTGGTAACTGTAGCAGTAGCTGGGTGGTGTATTTGGCTACTTGCCAGTGTTCAGCTTTTTATGTTGGACAAACCTCCCGGTCCCTTAGAATCCATATGAATGAACACAAGAGTGACATTAAAAACAAAAAGGAATCCAATGCTCTTTACAGACATACTCTGAACACCATCATAATATACTCAGTTCAGATTTATGATCATTGACAAATTCATTGGCGATAGAAGCAATTCACAAGGATGGCACAATATTCTCAACCATAAGGAGAAATATTGGATTATTACCCTGGGGGCATTATTTCCCCCAGGCTTAAATGACCACTTGTAAAGATTTTTTCCTTACAATGTCTTTAAGATAATGGGATTCTGTGCCGTGCCTCATTCATACTATTCGTATGATTTTAACCAGCTTCTATATATTTGTGGACTATCATTTTGTCACACAATGTTATGCACATGTATACCATAACACTATTACTTTGTGATATGGTTTGCTTAACTTCATAATATAAGTATTTTCTCTACATATGTATTTATCCACCATGTTCTGCAATGATTATTTTGTACTTACATTTTGGTTTTCTATTTTTATCATCTGTGTATCATTGTTGGTTATTTGGATTTCTTACACTTGCATCTTTTACTACTTTTGTGTATATTTAGGGATATAACATTAACATTTAAGTTATGATCATGTTGGCTATATTATATCTTGTTTATACCCAATTGCATTTTCCAGTACCTTTTGTATATACTTTGCTAAACTCCAGACAGCATTGATGCCCATATTCCTATTTTCAGTCTTCATATTAATAAGATATATATTTTCCTATACATATGTATTTTTATATACATATTTTGTTACTATTATTCATGAATTATCCTTTTGTTTTGCTTTGAAATGTTTTATTTTTTGTTTATCTCATTGTATATGTAATCAGGACTAGGAGCGGGAACATACCATGTTTCCCATTGGTTGGGGTTGCATATAAATATTTATGTGATTTTTGTTATGTAATATAGGCTTTTTTCACTGATGAAGGCGCTTTAGCCGAAACCGGTTTGCAAATAAAAGGCTATGTATTCCATTTAGCTTTTTTTGTTGTTTTTTATTTCAAGTGCCTAGGTTCATATTATATGCTGGCCAATTGTTGTTGCATTGGTATATTCGGGCCGTGCATACCCTATGTGCATAGCATTGTGTTTTGTTACTGCTACAACCATGGCACCTGCCTCAGACCCCTTTCCTGCTGTCCCAGCAGCTGGGCCAGATTCTACACCCTCAGCTTCAAACCCTGAACCTTGCAGCCTGGCTAATTCCTTGAACTCTCCCTTAGCATCCCTCAATTAGCAGCTACTAGATGTCATCCTGGAGGCAAGGAGGCCTAGTACTAGAAAATCCTATGCTGAAAAGTGGAAAATATACTGTTCCTGGAGCCTGGCTCAGGGGATGGGCACAACGGTGCCCAGCTTTCCTCAGATTCTACAGTACTTAACAGAAATTCCCCACAGGAGCTCATCCTTCTAGTCAATTAAAATTCATGCCTCTGCCATTTAAGCACATTATAATACAGAGCCACCCCTTGCTAAATCAATTCCTTAGAAGGGCCAAAAATTTAAGACCCCCCAGGAGAGCGCCCACTCCAGCCTGGGACCTTAACTTTGTATTGGAAAAGCTCCCCCCCCCCCCCTTTGAGCCAGCTGCGACAGCAGAATTGAAATTCCTTTCATGGAAAACAGCCTTCCTTCTAACCATCACTTCAGCAAGAAGAGTGTCTGAATTACAGGCCCTCGTGGAAGTGGAACCCTTCATTATCTTCCATGCAGCCAGGGTTTCCCTCAGGACTAATCCTTCATTTATGTCCAAGGTGGTGTCTAGTGTGGCCCTAAATCAGTCCATTCATTTGCCTACTTTTTTCCCTAATCCACAAAACAAAGGGGAACAAATACTGCTCACTCTGGACGTGCACAGACAACTTAGATTTTATTTGGACAGGACTAAGCCTCTCAGAAAATCTGAACAGCTGCTAGTTAGCTTTGCTGCAGGGGCAGAGGGGAAGGCCATTTCAAAGCAAACCATTTCCAAATGGATAGCCCATTGCATTCATTTCTGCTACAAGCACCATGGAAAACCTACCACACAGGGGATAAGTTCACATTCCACTAGGGCTGCATCTACCTCTGCAGCTTTTCTCAGAGGAGTCCCTACCAGGGACATCCTAGAAGCTTCTACCTGGAGCTCTGTACATACCTTCACCAAGCATTACCACATGCCTATCTTTTCTAAATCCAGAGCTGGATTTGCCACTGCAGTCTTGCAGGGCTTAATAGCTGGCCCTAATGCTGTTTAACTTCCTCCTCCCTTCCTTAGCTTTGGGAATCAACCCAAATGTGATGACTGCAACAGTGAAACACGAAGAACATAGTACAGTTGTGTACACTTTCCATAAATGTAGATGTTAGAGTGTATTTACTGTTGCAGTCCTGGTTACCTTCCCTCCAGCCTCCTGACTTCTCTTGGCTCTACCTTTCCTTATTGTTTGGTATATTTATGTTTTCTAGTGAATTTGCTTTTTGGTGGGGGTGTACCATACCATACAATATCTCCCTATTGTGGGGGCACCTGACATCTGGGGCAAGAAAAACTGATGTAATGGTGTCGGCTGCATGTTTTATACCCCTGACGACCTGACGTCATGGAAGAAGAGACAGCATCTGACACAGAAATCCGAAGACTCTGGTATTCAGGCCGGCTGAAGGCTACCTGCAGGCAGATAACTCAAATGTGATAACTGCCACAGTGAATACAATCAAGCTTCATGTTTTATACCCCTGACGACCTGACGTCAATGAAGAAGAGACAGCATCTGACACAGAAATCTGGAGACTGTGGTATTCAGGCCAGCTGAAGGCTACTTGCATGCAGATAACCCAAATGTGATAGCTGCAACAGTGAATACAATCAAACATCTGCATTTATGGTAAGTGTACACAACTGTACTTTCTTCCACTATAACCTGGCTCTCACTTGGGGGCTCCTGACAGTTAAGGCAAGAAAAACTGATGTAATGGCATCGGCTGCCTTACTTTATACTACTGCTGACCTGACGTCAGTCCTGAAGCGACAGCAACCGACGCAGAAATGCTAAGCCTCTAGTATTCGGGGCGGCTGATGGCTACCCTGGCAGGGATAATCCAAATGTGATGACTGCAACAGTGAATACACTTGAACATCTACATTTATGGCAAGTGTACACAACTAAGAAGAAACTCGAAACAACACCACAAACTGTTGAACAACAAAAAATGCAGGACAAAGCACTTCAAGCACCCAAGAAATCTTCGGCTGTTCAGCTCTTTATTAGAGTTAAAACCAGAACGTAGTACCAGACTGAAAGAAAAATGAAGTAAAATGATTTTCATCTGGTGCAATGACCAAATTATCAAACTGGTATAAAGTCAACAATTGTAAAGTGGGTAGTACTAATATAGTACAACTCAAAAACATTTGCATACATAGTCATAACAGGAAAAAAGGAAGAACATGTGTAAATAAATATATGTCATGGTTAATTTAGTATGCAAGTGTTTAATTTTCACTAGGTGGCAACCTCTGCAGTAGATTAGGTGTTGAACAATACAAGACCTGAATTTTAAATACACTTCAGAGTAGTGAACTCTTGATTTTTGTCTTTTACGTTCCTAGTAAATTATGTATTTTGGTTTATGTTTTCTAACTAATAGTTGCCACAATTATGGCAGTAGATGTGGTATTGGTTTTAATATTAGTATGAATTAACTGGTTTCAAACAGTAATTTTTAAACTGATTTTCCAAATTGCATTTTATGTATAGAATTAATTGTTGATCGTCGTGTTTCACTGTTGCAGTCATTACTCTTGGGTTATCCTGCTGCTGGCAGGCTACCCTCAGTCGGCCAGAATTCCAAAGTCTAGGTCCGGCGTCGGTTGCTGTCACCTCTTCCCTGACGTCAGTGCACCAGGGGTATAAAAGATGCAGCCGACGCCATTTTCTTCAGTCTTTCTTGCCGCGCGGTGCCCGAAGCAAAAGCAGTTCGCAAGTGCTGGTCGGCCGACTCCTGAGATTTTCAAATCCGAATTTCAGAACTGAAGTCTTCATTAAAGCCAAGTACCCCATTGAGGAAACTTTTTTTCTTGCTCCAGACCGATGTCAGAAAAAGTTAACAATTGTATTTCTTGTGGGAAGCAAATACCTCATAAGGATTTTCACTCTTAGTGTATTCCTTGCCTAGGCCCTGATCACAACATTGCTAGCTGTCGGTTTTGTGCTAGATTTAACCAACGCACTATTAAGCGTCGGTTCGATTTTGTATTTCATTACTTTGGCCGAAGATTTAATTATATAATGCCGTTGGAACAGCTGACGACCGGAGTTTACAAAAAATGCAAGGACAAGGAAAAAGATAGGCATCCGAGGTCCAAAACCGACGACAAGGCCTCCGCTAGGCCAGTCGCCAGTTCGCCGGTTCTCAGTGAGGCGCTTTCGCAGCCCCTGGCGCCCGCTACCTCAGAGCCACAGGCCGCTTCCGACATCCATGTGGAGCCGACTGGGCCTCTGGATACTCAAGGTATTGGACACTCAGAAATCATTCACTCAGATGGGTCCGGAGCCGCTGAACAGGCATCGGCTTCTGAGGGTGTCTTCAGACCTACACAACTATATGTTAAGCCATCTTCAGCTTCAAAGACTAAAGCAGCTCTAAAGACAAAGAAACAAGTACAGCATTCTCCAAACTCAGACTTCCATGCCTAAAAAACAGATGCTCAAAATCCCCCTCCTGATAAGAGGCCTAGGCAAGAGACAAAGTATGATTCTTCTGATCAGGTTTCTCTTTCCTGTGATTCCTCTTCTGAACAGGATTACTCCATGCTTCCCTATGAGGATTCTGATGCTGAAGAATCCATTCCTTCAGCCTCTCCTCCTGAGGATTATTCTTTTGGGGAAACCCTGCATACCATGAGGGAGCATTTCCACTGGGAGAGCCAAGATTATTCTGAATCTAAGAAAAGGCTCAGAGACTTTCTGCTACTTTCTCAGCACAGACCCCTTGCTATTCCACCTGTTCTAGACATTGTAGATGATGTATTTTCATAGTCCGGCCTGTCCCCTGAATCTTTACCCCCTACACCTGCTAAGCCAGACAGATATTACAGAGTCCCGGATTCTCATAAATTCCTATATAAAAACCCTGCTGCTGACCCAGAAACTGTATCTCAGGGTCCCAAAGGGGTCAAAGCTTCCACTGCAAAAAACCCTGTCCCCTCTGATAGGGATTCTAGGGCTCTAGACAGATGGTGGAAAAAAGTTTGCACTTCTGCTACCTTGGCTGTAAGGGCTTTAAATTGTCAGTTTCATATGCTTAAATATCAGCAATATTTAATGTCACTACTTAAACAGAAATTGTTGACAAATACTGAATGTTCAGAGAACAAGGAAATGCAGGATTTATTGCATGCAGCTGAACAAGTGGGAAAGCATACTTTGCAATGTGGTTATGATTCACTGGAGGCCTCTTGCAGGGCCGCTGTTACACGTTCTGTTATTAGAAGGCATGCTTGGTTAAAGAAACAGAATCTGCCTGATCATGTTAAAGCAAAATTATTAGATGCTCCATTACAGCATGATACTTTGTTTGGTACTAAAGCAGAAGAGGTGTTGAAAAAATGGAGGATAAAGCAAAATCCATGCAGTCAGTCAAGGATTTCTTACAGGTACAGCCACCCAGATTTAGCAGGAACTGGCCTTCTAAAAATTGGTCCTTTCCAGTGTCAGACAGACCACAAAGAGGCAGATACAGGCACCCCAGAGGCAGATCTCAGCCCCAAGGCTCATACAGGCCTAAACAATGGGGTTGCTCCTACCTCCAAAAGCGGAGAAGACAAATCACAACATTACAGAAAACAGTCCCAATGACTTTCCTCTGCCAGATCCAAGCACTATTCTTTTGGAAGCTCCCTTAGGGGGAAAACTAGCACATTTTTCATCAAATTGGCAAATGGTTACCCAAGACAAATGGGTCTTGAACATAGTGTCCCAAGGCTACAGGTTCCATTTTCACACCCTGCCAAAGTCAAAAGGTATGCCAGACCTGCCACACAATCAATGGGCAGAGGCACAAAAACAAATTACAGCCCTCATGGACATGAGGGCCATTCAACAAGTACCACAATAAGAGCAGGGGCAAGGATTTTACTCCAGACTTTTCCTAGTGCCCAGAAAGGACAAAACCTGGAGACCAATACTGGACCCGTCTATACTAAATACTTTTCTGGAAGTTCCAAAATTCAAGATGTTGACTCTACAGCAGCTACTGCCCATGCAGGGCAAGAAGGCTTGGCTCATAACTTTGGACCTAAAAGAGGCATACCTGCATGTCCCAATCAGACAATCTTGCAGAAAATACTTCAGATTCATAGCTTGCTCAATGCACTACCAATTCTCTGCACTGCCCTTTCGCTTATCTACTGCACCCAGGGTCTTCACAAAATGCCTGGAACCAGTAATTGCATTTTGCAGACAAAGAGGAATTCAGATATATCCCTACTTGGATGACTGCCTAAGTCAAGCAGAGAACAAAGACATTTTTCTAAAGCATCTGGCATTTGTAAAAGATCACTAATTGGCCTAGCGTACACAGTAAACGAAAAGAAATCAAAACTAGTGCCCTCTCAAGAGATAATATTCCTGGGTGCAAACTTAAATATAACTGCCCAGATGGCTTATCTCACACCAGACAAACAAAAACAACTGACTTCTTACTTCAAGAAATTGGCTACAAAGACCCACTTATCTGCAAGGAAAATCCTGAAGGCCTTGGGTTTCATGGCATCCTGCATTCTACTAATTCCATATGCCAGACTGCATATGAGGAAACTACAATGGTATCTAAAAAGTGTTTGGACTCAGCATTGCTACAGCCTGGAGACAGTAATTACACTCATTCCCTGCCTGCAACAGGAGTTTCGATGGTGGGCAGAGGCCTGTCACCACAACAATGGTCTGCCATTCAGTTTACCCACAGCCAGACAGACACTGACAACGGATGCCCACAGCCAGACAGACACTGACAACGGATGCATCAGATTATGCCTGGGGGGCCCATATGGCAGAAAATGTATTCAGGGCACATGGCCTGCAAACCAGATGCATCTTCACATCAACCAAAAAGAGATGCTAGCTGTTCAAAATGCCCTGACAGCTTTCAAGGATCTACTTCATCCAGGACAGCTACTGATAGACAGACAATACTACAGTCATGTGGCACATAAACAAGCAGGGAGGTACACATTCCTACCCCCTCTGCAGACAAGCAGTGACCTTATGGGACACAGCATTGACTTATCAAGTTCATCTGCAAGCACAATTCCTGCCAGGAAAAACAAATACTCTGGCAGACGAACTAAGCAGAAACCTCATGGATCCCCACGAATGGAAACTGGATCCACAAGTCTTCAGCATGATAACAAGGAAATGGGGATGCCCAGACATAGATCTATTTGCCTCCCCTCACAACTGCCAATTGCAGAGATTTTGCACAAGGATTTATCACAAGCAAGTATGGAGAGTGGACGCCCTATCCTTCAGCTGGAAAAATCTAACAGTATATGCCTTTCCTCCACTGCCTCTCCTTCCCAGGGTACTCCTAAAGGTCAGACAAGAGAAGCCAAAAATGATATTGATGGCACCAGACTGGCCACGCCAGCACTGGTACCCAATCCTAAAGAGCTTGTCTCAAGGTCCAGCATGGATATTGCCTCAAACTTCTCACTTGCTGACCCAACAAAACAATCAGATTCTGCACAGCCAACACAGGACCTTACATCTGGCAGCATGGCGGATAATGTAGCCATTCAGAACACTCCTCTTTCAAAAGCTGTTATGGATGTTATCTTGGAGGCCAGGAGGCCCAGTACCAGAAAATCTTATGCAGAAAAATGGAAGAGATTCTGTGCTTGGAACTAGGAGCAAGGCATTGACACGTGTGTAACAAATATCCCTCAGATTTTACAATACCTAACTGAGATGAACAAAGCCCTTTCTTTCTCATCAATTAAGATTCATGACTCTGCCATTTCAGCCCATTACAATACTGAACCACCTATCTTTTCTCATCCTTTAATAAGGCAGTACCTCAGAGGGGCCAAAAACATTAGGCCTCCAAGGACAGCACCAAATCTGGCATGGGACCTCAATTATGTTTTGGAAAAACTCACACTGCCTCCTTTCGAGCCAGCTTCAACAGCGGATATAAAATTCTTATCCTGGAAAACAGCTCTGCTCCTAGCAATAACCTCTGCAAGATGAGTCTCGGAGTTACAAGCACTCATGGCTGTGGAACCTTTCATCATTTTTCATCCAGACAGGGTTTCTCTGAGGACAAACCCAACATTTATGCCTAAGATGGTGTCCAGTGTGGTCCTCAACCAAATCATTCACTTGCTACCTTTTATCCAAATCCACAGAACAAGGGAGAGAAAATTCTGCATTCTTTGGACATACACAGGCAGTTACGCTTCTACTTGGACAGAAATAAAGCTTTCAGAAAGACTGAGCAAATTTTAGTGTCATATGCTGCAGGATCACAAGGAAAGGCTATCTCAAAACAGACTATTTCTAAATGGATAGGCCATTGCATCCGTTTCTGCTATTTTCAGCATGGCAAATCAGTGCCTAAGGGCATTAGGCCTCATTCTACCAGAGCAGCAGCCACTTCAGCAGCCTTCCTCAGAGGAGTACCAACCAAAGACATCTTAGAGGCTGCAACTTGGAGTTCAGTGCACACTTTCACAAAGCACTACCACTTACCTCTTTACTCTAAATCCAGAGCAGGCTTTGCCACTGCAGTTCTGCAGGGCCTCATAGCCCCTCCTAATCCTATTTAGCCCAGCCACCCATCCTCAGCTTTGGGATTCAACCCAAGAGTAATGACTGCAACAGTGAAACACGATGAACATAATACAGTTGTGTACCTACCATAAATGTAGATGTTCAAGTGTATTCACTGTTGCAGTCAGGGTCACCCACCCACCATCCCCCTTTTCTTTGCTGGGTCTATCTGCACGTCTCTATCCTATACAACCTATTTGGTGTATTTGCTTGTAGATGAAGGAAATGTTATTTTTGTGCATGCATATTTATGGGCATATTTTTTCAGCATACCAATTTGGGGGCACCTGACATCTGGGGCAAGAAAAACTGAAGAAAATGGCGTCGGCTGCATCTTTTATACCCCTGGCGCACTGACGTCAGGGAAGAGGCGACAGCAACCGACGCCGAACCTAGACTTTGGAATTCTGGCTGACTGAGGGTAGCCTGCCAGCAGGATAACCCAAGAGTAATCACTGCAACAGTGAATACACTCGAGCATCTGTCCACAACTGTACTTTTTTGTATGGGATAATTGTTTAATTAGGGGGCGGAGGGAAGTGTGTGTGTGTGTGTGTGTGTGTGTGTGTGTATATATATATATATATATATATATATATATGTATAGATATATTGATATATATATATATATATATATATATATATATGTATAGATATATAGATATTTATGTATATATGTATATATATATCTATATATATATATATATATATATATATATATATATATATATATATATATATATATATATATATACACTATGTGCCTGAAGAAGTTCGGTCATTGCACCAGATGAAAAGCGCTTTACTTCATTTTTCTTTCAGTGTGGCACTACGTTCTGTTTTTAACTCTAATAAAGAGCTGAATAGCTGAAGATTTCCTGGGTCCTTGAAGTGCTTTGTCCTGCATTTTTTGTTGTTCAGGTGTACACAACTGTACTTTTCACACATCCATACTGTAGGCGTATCCCTTTGGTAGGTATTAACCCTGCCTCTCCTTTAAGTAAGCTGCTCAGCAAAAGTAAGTCAGTTGCTATATTAACTGCCAGGGAGTTCAGAAACTTCACTGCTGATTTTATATTAGTACCCTTCCCTTCCTGTGGGAGAATGACCAGTTGAACAGGCATTCACCACACCCCACAGCCATATTCTGTAGCCTTGGATGAGCCTGAACAACTGTACATTGGATGTACATGCTAAATAAAGCAAATGGTTTTGGTAAAAAAGTTGATTCAAAACATTTGTTTATTTTCACCATTTAGTACTTCAGTAGGAAGCACATCTGTGTGACATATAGCAGTCTGTTAGCCACAATGTTATGTGAAATTGTCCATGTCAGCTTACTTAACCGCAATATACAAATTCTAATACAGTCATTCACATTCTGTTTAAGCACACCATGTCATGCTTTGCTTTCCCAACATTCATTTTCCATTTGGGCTGCTATATCTGTTTTCCAAGTGGACCTCTGCATCTCTGTTTGTTTTCGATGGCTGTGGAAAAATGAACATTTTTGTTGTGCGTTGCATCAAAATCTTCATCATCATGGCAAGTGTAAGAGTGGATTATTAAATTTAGGATTGCTCATGCACATTTCTTATGGGTGGATTTTTGTCTATAGTGACCTCTTCCATGTGAGGACGAGTATAGGTCTCACTTTATTTTATTTTTTTAAAGGTAATCTTGTAGACTGCTTAAAGTTTCCTCTTTTATCCTGGATTGTTTTTTTTTTCCTTTTCTTCATTTCCTTTTATCATTTCAGTTGTGCTGGAGAAACTTCTGCACGTGGCTCACACTGCAAAGAATTTATTATATTTTCAACAAAGTTGCCTTTTTCTTCTGGCAACGGCATTACTCTAAATTTATGAAAGTATTAAATATGGCATTCAAACCCATCAGTAGGTGTATGTAGCCAGATAATGCTAGGAGACTTGTGTACATAATGCTTATTTTGTTTAAACTTAAAACATAATTTAGAAGAATCTGGACATTATGCTAAAGTCATGCAGGCCACAAAGTTGTGGAGATTGAATATGTTGGATTCTTGTTTAGGAATAAAATACATAAAGAACAGAAGAAATCGCCACAGGAAAAAATCGCCACAGGAAAAACTCCGTCTTCAATTTTGGAATACTTCTTTATTGGAAACAGGGAATGAGCGCTTTCACGTAGATTAACTACGCTTCATCAGATACAGTTTTCAACAAAAAATGTAGCTTCTTTTAAATGAATTTTGGCGGGCAAATGCATCATTAACAAAAGTAATAAATCAATTTATACAACAATTAAGGAATCCATCTCTTAAAGTGACTAGTATATCACAATGTCACATCATGAGCCTACAAGAGCGCTCCAGAGCGGTCACTAAACCCAAACCTTATAAGTTCTTGTATTAGTTTCATAAGCAAACAAGCAAGTCTGAATTTCTAATGTTGTAAAACAAAACCAAAAACAAAAAACAAGAACGAAAACATACCCATACAGAATCGCATGGTAATCAAAGTTGTTAGCATTCTTCTAATAGCAGAGTGATTACTCTTAAGTAAACCAATCAGCAAATAAACAGATAAACAAATGAAAACTGCATTACTATTCATTTTCATCTAGCAACATTATTATCACTAGTTACATCACTAGTATAATCAGCATCTGCTGCACTATGATGTTTTATTCAGAAGATTCCTGTTCAAAAAATATTAAGACCCATCGCTACTATGCGATGCGTCTCAACTTCTACGTTGTCATATGAGGCATGAAATTTTTTAAAAAGAAGTAAACCATGGTATTGACAAAAATAAAAATAAAAATAAAAAATATAAAAAATATGTATTTATTTAAGTTAAAACAATTTAAAATGTGAGCATAAAAACTTTATAAAAGTAAGGATAACAACTTACATGAACATATATTTGATTGATTAAATGCAGTGTACTGAAACAAAACATCGCATGTGATTAACGCAGCAAAATACGTACAGTGCTGCTTCTATATACAAATGGTGCTTGTAAGACCAATATTAGGGCGAATGGATCTCTGTAGAGGGGTTCATACAAAAAACAAACCGAAATGTCAGCTGTCTAAAAAAATGTATAAGTGGTATGCATTATGCAACTAAGATCATAACACACATGTGCTAACATTTAAACGAGAGTATAGTATAAATGAACCCGTGTGCGAGAAAATAAAGGAATACTGATATGAATAGATCAGAGAAACATAATAAATTACCATGAACATCCAATCAAAATAGTCATTATTAAGAATAAAATACCGAAATATTATATATAAAACAGCAAATAATAGCGAAAAAAGGTGAAGGATTTATGCTATCATGTCCTTGAAAGGGAAGAATATGATAATATAATATGTTAATGTATTAATAGATGAATATGTAATCGATATAAATTCGTGAAAGATGTTTATATTGAAATATACAGATATAAAAATATATAGTAAAAATTATATAGTAAAAATTAATATTATAAATATGTGATTGATTAAAAAATATATTATAATAAATGCAAATATAAAAAAGTATATGTATATACATATTAAATACAGTGAACTATCTATTGTAACATAAATAATAAGTTTACTGTGATTAATTATTACTAAAAATATATATGTATATGTAAATATATGTAATAAAATTATATGTATAGAATGTGTAATAAATATATATAAATAATAAACTAAAAATATGTAAATAAATTAATTAATGAGCAATGAATAGGATTAACATGAGTATCATGTTACCTAGAGCATGAAATATAATTATATCATTCAGTAATATTCAATTCATCTTATTAATAATTCCTGATTGAAAGCGTTAGATATATATTTTTGACTCTGATAAAACATCAAAGGCCAAAACTAAAGGAAATGTATATAAATCTAATTACTTGCACAATAACATTCAAAACTTCCCATTGTTTAGAAAGGGTTTTGCGAAGACAAACTGGTTAATCTCTTGTGTACGTTAGATATATATTTTCTGACCCTGATGGAACATCATAAGCCAAAAACAGAGGGAATATACAAAAATCTAACTACTTACATAATAACATTCAAAGCTTCCTATTATTTAAAATGGGTTTTATGGAAACAAACTGGTTGATACCTGGACTGATGTGGGCTTTTAAAGTAAATATCCACTTAAGTTCAATACATGCCAATTGATTAGTAGTGTCACCTCCCCTCAAATTAGTAGTAACTAGTTGGAGAACTTTAAAACTAAAGCTGTGTGTTGCAAACTCTAATAGATGTTTTGCTAGCGCATTCTGTTCATTGCCCTTTCTGATATCATAGAGATGGTTATAAACCCTATCTCTTAGTCTACGCTTGGTCAGGCCAACGTAGAATGCATCACAGCTATTGCACGTTGCAAGATATGTAAGATTGGTGCTATCACAATTGCAATAAGTTGAAGGTACAAACTTAAAGATACCTTCTGGATGAATAAAGGACTGTTTTCTGGAAATGTAGGGACACATATGACAGTGGCCGCATGGATAAGTTCCATATTGTGCAGGTTCACATAGTACTTGAGGAGGTTTATTGTCTATACAAAGTAGCTGCTTGAGGTTACTGCAATTCTTATAACTAAATCTAGGACGTTCACCTACAACTTTCTTAGTGAACATGTCCATAATCAGCACGTTCCAATTTTTATTTATTACTGCTTTGAGTGCCTCAATATCACTGGTATATTTTATAGTAAAAGATAATATCTCAGTGAAGTTATTTTTAGTCAATGGATTGTTCAGATCCCTTTGTGTAACCCTACAGCTGGATTGGGTTATACCTAATGGTGTAGCACCAAACATGCGTTGTTTGCAATTGTTAATAATTTTATTAGGATAACCTCTATCTCTAAACAAAGTTACTAAATTATCCAACTCAGTTTTAAATACTTGATCATTACTACAAATCCTTGCTATTCTACTTAATTGACTGGAAACAATACCTGAGAACATGAATCTTGGATGCATGCTTTCAAATTTCAACAGAGTGTTTCTCCAAGTAGGTTTTCTATATAGAGAAACATCTAACATTCCATTCACATTCAGTTGTAAAGTTAAGTCTAAATAACTAACACGTTCAGCTGAAGTTTCTATAGTAAATCTCAAAAAGGGACTGGTGGTTTCTATATCTTTTATAAATTGGATACAGTCAATTTCTGTGCCTTCCCAGACAAAAAGGACATCGTCCACAAATCGTTTATATAGTTTAACATTTCTGAATAATGTGTGTTTGAATAGGTGATTCCGTTCCCAAGAATAAACAACTAAATTAGCATAACTATTCGCACAGGGGGTGCCCATGGCAACCCCCCATAGCTGCAAATAGTATTTATCCTTATATGAGAAAATATTGTTACTCAAAACTATGTCCAATAAATGAGTTATCAATATTTGTCTGTTATTACTATAATTAGAACATGTCACTAAAACCTCTCTTATTGCTTGAAGTCCTAGTTCATTCGGGATACATGTAAACAAATCCTTCACATCCATAGTAACCAACAAATAGTTGGAAGCATTTTTATCACATTTGAAGTCTCTCAAAACTTGTATTAACTGATAAGAGTCCTTAAGGATGTTCGGAATATCATTTACTATGGGTCTTAACAAATGTTCTATGAAAGATGAAATAGTGGAGGTGCTCCATCCTTCACCAGAGACTATAGGTCTCATGGGCACAGGCATGATATTTTTGTGTATTTTAGGTAAGACCTTGATAACAGGGATAGTGGGAAATTCAATAAAGAAATAATCGTATGTTTCACAACTTATTTGGCCACACATTAGGAGATCATAAAGATCTTCTTGTATCTTTTTAATAGTTTCTATAACAAAGTTATTGGGAACAATTTTGTAGGTATTAACATCTGAAAGTAAAGAGATCATGTTCTTATCATAATCAGTAGTATTTAATACAACTACGGCTCCACCTTTATCCACTGGTTTGATAGTTATACTGTCATTCTGTCTAAGCATATTAAGTGACTTTTGCTCATCTTGTGTCATATTAAAATAATTACATCTTTTGTGTTTCTTAGTAAACATTTCATAAAAATCACTCTCGCACAATTTCATGAAACATTCTACATTATATGGTACTACAGGCACAAAACTACTTTTGCGTTTAAAAAGATTCTTTAGAGTATTGGTCGGTAGGGCTGTCTTATCCTTAAAGAATATTTTAAGTGATACATTACGGCAAAATAACCTTAAGTCAATCAAAACTTCATTTAAAGAACTAGTCTGTGAAGGAATGAAGTTAAGACCTTTGTTAAGCAAAGAAATATCAGGTGCATTGAGTGTTAAGTCAGATAAGTTACATACTAAATTATTCAATTCCTTTGTTTCATCCGTGTTCCGTATCCTTCTTCCGACCCCTTCCTTTTGCGTGGTCCTCTGCTTGTAGAGCGACCTCTCCAACCTGTTTGTTTTTTCACAGGGAAGGGTAAAAAACGTGCAGAAGCAGAGCCCGTATCTTTAGGTATAGCTCCTGCAGTGGCATAAGTCCTAGCCGCTTGTTGGTTCGGAGGTGGAGTATCGTTCGGCAAGCTGTCATCATTGGTAATAAGTAACGAAGAAATGTTAACAGCTGTTTCATTATGGGCTGTTTTATTAAAATTAAAGCTAGATGAACTTGTGGAGGGTTCCACGGATGCATCAGTAACTACTGGAACTCCTTCTGTAGTTTTGTCAGTACGTACTGTAGTGGAATTAGTATTAGTTCTAGTGTATTCATTTCTCGGCCAAACGAATATGTTGGATTCTTGTTTAGGAGAGAAATGTTTAAAAATATCCAAAACTAAATATTCTACAAGGCAAATTGAACCTGCAAAAATAAATAATTAAATGAATAAAAGCTGATGCAGAAAAGGATTGTGTTTCACCATAGAAGGAAGGGGGTTCCTATCACGTAGTCGAACTTCTACAAGTTTGAACCTCATATAGTCAAGACCATAAGTTCGAATTTGTAAAAGTTTGAGCGTTTGAATGGAAATCTCCATAAGTGGAGGTTTCCATTTTATTCAATGGGGTGTCATCTCGGTGTTGGTATATTTAAATAACGGGGGGTATGGGGGTTGCTGGGGAGCTTGCCCCCCCTAGTTAAACAGTTTTTGTTTTTCTTTTTTTTTTCTTTTTTTTTTAATCCATAGTTGAAGTTTTGTAACTTCGAACATAATGATTTGAACATTATGTATTTGAAGATGTTAAGTTGTCAATCTCGCCTTCATTCTTGCTGGATGGGTTCAGAGCCGATCCTCGGCTCCAACTCAGCCACTTACTAAAGCTCGAGAGCTAATTTTACTGGCTCGAGGCAACCCTATATCCCATGATGCTAGGCAATAACTCCCCAGATCTCGTTTGCCGCTTTAAACTGAGGTGTGTTTTTTTACCGGCTCCTGGTAAGTCTTTCATATTGATAGTTCAGTCACCCTTTTTTGAGTTAATTTATAGTTATATCTTTCTTAGTGAGTAACTACCCTTAACTTTATTACTTTTTATATACCTTCCCTCTTTATTCCTTATATCCCACCCTTCCACTTAGGTTAGGCCTTAAGCCTGCCTCTTTCCTATTTTTTCTTAGGGATCCTGTGAGTGTTTGTGTGTGTCAGTATCCCTATTAACAATTTATTGTTAATTTATAATTTAAGAGTGTGTGTGTGTGTGTTTGTTGTTTTTGTTACTTTTGGGAACCCTCGACACTGTTATGTCGAAGGATCCTAAAGAGGTTAAGGTCTCAGGCTTTAAGAAGTGTGACTCATGCTGTCAGAAAATGTCTCTGACAGACGGTCACATTTCTTGTGTTTACTGCCTAGGACCCCTGCACCTGCAAGACTCTTGTTCAGTATGCCATGCATTCAGTCCAAGAGTCCTGCAGGAGCGCAGGAACAGACTTATACTGAGGGGCTTGTTAAAGCCCGAGGGCTCCCCGACTAAGTCTGCGTCGGGGAGGCCCTCGAAACCAGCAAAACCGTTGGCTCCAACTACTAAGCCTTCGGCTGCTGGCTCCCTGTCTGTGCCTAGATCGGCTCCGGCTGGAGCCGATCCTTTTGAGTCACAGATTCCGGTCTCGGCACCACTCGGTGCCGATACCTCTGAGCCCATGCTTTCACTGTCGGCTCCGGCTGGAGCCGACGTGTCCTCAGCTCTGTTGGCTCCATCTAAGAAGAAGTCAAGATCCCCTTCATTGGAGTCCATCCATTTGGCTCCGAGGTCTCCCTTGCTCTCGGAGCGGAGCCATCGGAGCCGATCTTCTCGGTCGTCCAGACTTTCAGATCATGACCTTGAGAGAGTGGTAAGTAGGCTGTTAAAGTCTCAGGCATTGGCCCAGATGATCTCTAGCCTGTCTCATCAGACGTTAGCTATTACGACTCCACCTAAATTTCCTCCTTCGACTCTCCCTCAGAGTTCAGAGCCAGAGCTCCTCGGAGCTGTGACTGTTGTGGTGTCGGAGCCGATACCTCCCCCTTCGGCTCCTTCATCTTCCACTCAGATCTCCTCCTTGATACCTTCATTGGACGGATCCGGGCGCCTGATCTCTCTCGTCGGCTCTGAGGGGGCGAGTGGCATCGGACCATTGTCCGACCCTGTTCTCCCTCTCGGAGCGTCGGCGCTGGTGAGCTCGGCCCTGACATCAGCTTCGGAGCCTTCCCTGTCGGTGCGGCCTGGGGTTCCTACCTCTTCGGAGTGGGGGCCCTCTGGCCTTTCTGATAGGGGAGCCTTCGAGGTGATGAGGAGCGTACTAGCCCCAGGGCATAGTCAACGGTCAGCTCCATCAGCTCCTCCCACTACAGTGCCTGCAGATGTCTCTTCCCACTCTCTTGCTCCCGGACCCAGAGATCCAACACCTCAGGTTTCCTCACTGGGAATTTCTTCCTCTTCCGAGGCTTCTCCTGACCTGTCAGCGGAGCCTCCACGTAAGAGGGCATGTAAGAGGAAGCATGTGGACTCCCCTGAGTCCATTACATCTGACGCAGACTTGGATGAGTCGGAGGGATCCCCAAAGTCCTCCTCCGAGGATGTCTCTTTCTCAGACATCCTAGAAATCCTGAAGCAGAGGGGGAACTGGTCTTCCCTTAATCCTTCCGAGGACGAGTCGGTGTACCTGGAGGCGTTTGGTTCTCGACCCTCCACCTCCTGGGTGTCTCCGCCTTTCGACCCCTTTATGGAAGTGGTGGCTCGCAAGGCGTGGTCAGCCCTGGATTCGGTGGAACCCACCCCTCGGAGGCCATCAAAATTCATCACAGTACCAGTTGACAAGCAATTCCTAACAAAAGGTGTATCGGCGGATGCTATGGTGGTGGCTGCAGCCACCAAGAAGGAACTAGCTGATCCTTCAGTACCTATCCATCCTCCTAATAAGGATTCTAGGACCATGGATAGGTACGGTAAGTGGATGTTTTCTTCAGCGACCTTTGCCATGCGGTTGCTGAATTACTTGTGTCACTTCACCCGCCTTCAGAGAGATATTCTCAAAGAGTTGGGAGAAGTCTTACAAGATCCATCAGCTGCTGGGTCCCAGGATAAAATAAACTCACAGCTTGGAACCCTGAACTCGATTGTTAACTCCTCCATGCGTCTAATTTCATATGCAGCCGATGGAGCGAGTAGGGCCGCAGGCACAGGAGTGGCCTTAAGGCATCATGCCTGGATGCGGCTGTGTAATTTCGCGGATCCTTTCAAGGCGTCTTTCACAAATTCCCCTTTTGATGGTTTGGCTTTGTTTGGACCTCAAGTGAAAGACACCTTAACCAGATGCGAACAAGATGGCAAGACTCTTTCTGCCGTAGGAGTCCGTTTCTCCACCCCTTCAAGACCATACCCTAAGGGTCAGAAGGGTGGAAAAATGTGGTTCCGCAAATCTCAAGGAGTCACGCCTGATGCAAGAGGTCAATTTACCCCCAGAGGCAGAGAGGGTAACAACAACAGACGCCGCCCTAGGGGAAGAGGGGGTCCGTAGAACCAGGGTAGCAGGGAGCCTCTCTCTGACAAACCCTTCCAGCATCCCTGAGATGTTGCCCGATTGTCCACCTTCTGAGGCAGTCGGGGGAAGATTGTCGCTGTACCCAATAGCCTGGCTTTCCCTTACTCAAGACAAATGGGTACAGTCGATCATATCCGAGGGTTACAAAATTCCCTTTATCCAAACCCCAATTCAGCAAATGGGAACTCTTCCAGACGTTCCACCCAGTCTAAGGGAAATAGCAGTATCAGAAATATCAAAGCTGCTAGCAAAAAGAGCCATCCAGCCAGTCCCAGCAGACCAGCTAGGATCCGGAATCTACTCAAGGTTCTTTTTGGTGCCGAAAAAGACAGGGGACTGGAGACCAATATTAGATCTCAGCAAACTAAACAAGTTTGTAAAGAGAAAACGATTCCGGATGGTCACGCTTCAGTCCATTCTGCCCTTTCTGGGCAAGGACAATTGGATGTGCTCAGTGGACCTTCAGGATGTGTACTATCCCATCAAAATTCACAGGCGCTCCAGAAGGTTTCTCCGCTTTCGGCTGGGGGCCAGTCACTACCAATTCAGAGCCCTGCCCTTTGGTCTCACTACAGCCCCCAGAGTGTTCACCAAATGTATGTCAGCGGTTACGGCTCACCTGAGACGGCAAGGATTCCAGGTGTTTGCATATGTAGACTACTGTCTCTTCACTGCCACCACCAGGCATCAACTGCTCCAAGCCAGAACTTACACAATTCACATTTGCAGAAGGCTAGGAATCTCTATAAATTTTGAAAAGTCTGCCTTGTTGCCTTGTTAGTCTATTGCCTTCATAGGCGCCAACTTGAACACCGTACAACTTTCAGCAAAGTTAACAAACCAAAGAGTCTTGGATATTCAAAATCATGTTCAGGTTCTTCTTCAGAGTGACAAAATTCAGGCCAGGTATGTCCTGAAAGTATTGGGTCTTATGGCAGCCGCCATAACACTTCTTCCCCTTGCACGTTTTCACATGCGTCTTCTTCAGTGGATGCTGTTTACCCAATGGTCCTTTCAGCAACTCCCCATGCACCACAAGATCATGATAACTCGAACTTGCAAAAGTCATCTGTCCTGGGTGGATATTGTCCCAAGTCCATCAGGGCAGACCTTTTGTTCCTCCTCCCCCGGTCGCCACGGTGACATCGGATGCCTCCCTGATCGGGTGGGGGGGGGGCAATTTCAGGGCAGGATGGTCCATGGCACTTGGCAACCTTTCGAGCACCACCTGCACATAAATGTCCTAGAGATGAGAGCAGTGCTTTTAACGTTGCAAGCCCTCCATGACTCTCTTCCCCTAGGAACTATTGCAATTCAAACGGACAATATGTCCGTAGTGTGGTACATCAACAAGAAAGGCGGGACCAAGTCCTATCCCCTGTGTCGAGAGGCACTCAGACTTTGGCAATGGGTGATCTCCTCTCAGCAGTTTCTGATAGCAACGCATATCCCCGGGAAGTCAAACTTCATAGCGGACAGGTTGAGCAGAGCCATACTCATGCCGCACGAGTGGTCTCTCAAACAATCTGTGGCGGAAGAGATTTTTCAGAAGTGGGGCCTTCCTTGCTGCGATCTTTTTGCTACACCCCAAAACAGCAAATGCCCCGACTTCTTCACCCTCTTCCCCCTTCCAGGCCATCCCCTCAGAGATGCTCTAGTCCAAGATTGGCCTCGGGGACTTCTCTATGCTTTTCCACCCTTTCCTCTAATCCCACAAGTAATTCAGAAAGCAACCGCCTTGAGAGCCAAGTTAATTCTCATTGCCCCTTATTGGCCTCGACAGATATGGTTTCCGTTCCTACATCGTTATCTCTTGGTACAGCCTTGGCATCTGGACCCAGCTCCAGATCTGTTGACCCATCAGTTGGGGCAGCTGCACCAATCCCTACATTCTCAACCTCACTGCTTGGTTGCTCCACTTCCGTCTTTAGCCAGGCTTCCTATGATTTCTAATCCCATCCGGGATATCATAGTAGCTTCCCTTAAATCTTCCACCAGAAGGATTTACACTAGTAAATGGAAACGTTTCTCCTTCTGGGCAAAGACAAGGAATATAGATCCCTTTACTGCCCCAATTCATTCGGTCTTAGACTTCCTAGCCGAAATTTTTCATTCAGGGTCTTCATGTCCCATAAGCTTTGCAAAGCTTTCCTTAAAGGTGTATTTTTACTTAAGCCTCCGATCAAAGACCCTCCACCTCAGTGGGATCTTAATTTAGTCTTAACATCCTTGATTCTTCCCCCCTTTGAACCTGCGGTCTCCTGTTCATTGAAATTTCTTTCCTGGAAGACACTCTTCCTAGTCGCCATTACTTCTGCTAGGAGAGTATCTGAGCTTCACGCCCTCTGCATTCGTCCTCCCTACTTAATCTTCCATAAAGACAGAGTTTCTCTAAGGACTAATCCATCCTTCTTACCCAAGGTGGCTTCGCAGACAAATTTAAATCAATCAATTGATCTCCCAGTTTTTTTCCCAAACTATACTAATAGAGCGGAGCAAAAGCTACATTATCTAGATGTTCACCACCAGCTCCGATACTATTTGGATAGAACTAAACAAGTTACAACATAGTCTGATCAACTATTTTTATCGTATGCAGAAAATAAGAAAGGCCTTCCTGTATCTAAGGTAACCCTATCTAGGTGGCTGTCTTCTGTGATTACATCTATTTATCAACTCAGAGGCAGAGAATTAACTTCTAAGCCAAAAGCCCATTCAACTAGAGCACTAGCTACATCTACAGCCTTTCAAGCTAGACTACCAATAGACACTATCTGTGCGGCAGCCACATGGGCCTCTCCTCATACCTTTGTTTCGCATTATAAATTGGACATGGCCTCCAGGGACAGAGCAAATTTTGGTTCCACCGTTCTCAAGAGTCTGTTCCAATGAGCCACCCGGGGTGAAGGTGCTAGGGACGCGGTCCCATCCAGCAAGAATGAAGGCGAGATTGACAACTTAACATTGAGAAGTTATGTACCTACCATAACGTTCCATGTTAGTTGTCTTCTCTCGCCTTCTTTCTTGCGTCCCACCCACCATCCCCCTAGCCTGGACAGACCGAGAAGATCTTCCCTTCTTTGAAGGGTCCTTATATTCCCGTGTTTCACCATCTAGGTGTCCTAGGATATATATATAGTTTAAATAATTATCTTGGAGGTTTTTATCCCTCTTCCTCCTCCTTCCAGTTGGAGGATTTTTGTTTTATTGGCCTATGCTAGGTTTTTTCAGCTTCCAAACGAGATCTGGGGAGTTATTGCTTAGCATCATGGGATATAGGGTTGCCTTGAGCCGGTAAAATTAACTCTCGAGCTTTAGTAAGTGGCCGAGTCGGAGCCGAGGATCGGCTCCGAACCCATCCAGCAAGAAAGAAGGCGAGAGAAGACAACTAACATGGAACGTTATGGTAGGTACATAACTTCTCATTATAAGACTTTGACTATGTGATATAGACCCAAAAGAAGGAATACACTAGAGTTATCTTGTATGTCCCTGCTTGATTATTGAGGGGGTCAGTAGTGAGTGCTCTTAAAAGGTGGCAAGAACATTTAAGTGTCTATTTCAAGGTGCATATGGCTATACTGTTAAGGTCCATGTGATTGTTTGCTTAGTGTTATTTCTATGTTCCTATGTAATCCACACCTTCCCAACACAGTGGTGACCTACATTCTACTCTTGGTTAATCTGAGATGAGTACATCTCATTTGATGGCTCTTAGGCCCATGGAATTGAAGTTAGCCAGTAAAGTAGAGATCCTCTAACAGTGGCTCAAACGTACATTGAAAAGGTGGGCACTGATGTCAGTAGAAATCTACTCCCTAAAAACTAAGGCTCATGTACGGTGTGGACAACATGACTGACCTGGGTTCTATTGTGGAGCTGCCACAGCACCTTTGCTCTGTCATTGCTCCTTTGTTGCCAAAAACTGCTGGAGCCGCGGATGTCGGAAACAATATTTTATTAAATCCACTAAAAACACAGCTTAAAAACACATTAACGCTTTGTACCAATATTGCGTTTTCGTCTAAGCAAACCGACTTCATCAGATACTCTCCCTAAAACAAACCAACCTTTTATAAATTATTCAAAGTTCCTAATCCAATCAAAAACAACTAATTAATTAAAAAAATCATTGGTATTCTTTTTCTGTGTACGTTCAGCAATGCCAACTTTAAAAGTTCTAAAACTTATTTCAAACAATATTTCAAACAATAAATAACCACAATAACAACATTTTAAAAACATTTTAAAACATTTGATGTGAAAAGTATAAACAATATAAATAGGATTTACAAAAATCCATATTTAATGTTTAGAAATTACTTTAAAAAGAAAGAACCATTTGTATAAGTGTAGCCTGCCATCTGCTGGTAAAAATAAAAAGTGCATCTATTACCTTATAATATCCCTGCTTTCAATTTTAAAAGTGGCACAATTGAAATAAATTCATTTAGACCAGGGAAATTTGTTGCATCAAGGGAAATATGCCACCATAGTTCCCTAGATTCTAGTTTTTCTTCCGATAATCCACCCCTTACATCTTTTTTAACCTGCTCTAAAACCATAAAGTGGAATTTAGCATCAGTACAAACCAGAGTGTGTTTATACAGAGCGTTAGTCTCCTTTCCTGTAGCTATTTCATATTTGTGTTCATATATCCTCTTTTTTAACACTCTTTCAGTTTTTCCCACATAAAAAGCATTACATTCTGAACATAGACTTAGATATACTACCCCTTTGGTTTCACAATTATAGTAATCTACACTTTTAATCCATTTTTGTCTACTTTCTAAATAAACTTTTTCCTTATCAACTATATTACTGCAGTACGCACAATGTCCACATTTATAAGTACCCTTCCTAACCTTATTATTCCTTTGAAAACCTTTACTTTCCAACATATTTTTGAATGATCGAGAATTTTTATACACAACCTTGACATTTCTATTTATTTTTTTCTGGTCCAAATCAGTTAAATTGATAAATTTGGACCATTCTCTTTCAACAATTTTCCTTGTAACTTTAGTGTTGAAAGCATTATATTCAAGAACCAAGGCATGTGTAAAATCAGTCTCTTGAATTGTGGAGGTGAGGTCTCCACAAGAAATTTCATTTAATTTGTTATTACTTAAAATAGGTCTGAATCTACCTTCTCTCTCCTTAAAAACTTCATCTTGTATTCCCCCAATAAACTCTTGGGGATACCCTCTTTCTAAAAACATTTTGTTTAATAATTTACATTCATCATTGAAATCATCCTCAGAGCTAGGAAAATTATTCCCTCAGATGGGTCCACAGCCTCTGTATTCAGACCTAAACATTTATACATTAAACCGACTTCAGCTTCAAAGGCAAAGACTAAAGCACCTTCAAAGACAAAGAAACAAACTCAAGAGCCACATGGACAGGCCTCCATGCCCAAAAAACAGATGCTCAAAATGGCCGAAGACTTGATTACCTTCAGCAGGGGTTCCCATCCCCCTCCTGATAAGAGGCCTAGACAAGAGACAGACTATGAATCTTCAGATCAGGTTTCTATTTCTTCTGATTCCTCTTCTGATCAGGAATATTCACTTCCCCTCTATGAGGATTCTGATGCTGAAGAATCTATTCCTTCAGCTTCTCCTCCTGAGGACTATTCTTTTGGGGAAACCTTGCATACCATGAGGGAGCATTTCCACTGGGAGAGCCAATATTTTTCAGAATCTAAAAAGAGGCTCAGGGACTTCCTTTTACTACCTCAGCACAGGCCTCTAGCCATTCCACAGACATTGTAGATGATGTCTTTTCAGAGTCTAGTCTGACTCCTGACTCCTTACCTCCAGATCCTGTTAAGCCTGACAGATATTACAGGGTGCCTGACTCTCATAAATTCCTTTTCAAAAACCCTACAGCAGACCCAGAGACTTTTTCAAAGGATCCCAAAGGGGTTAAGGCTTCTGCTGCAAAAAACCCTACCCCCTCTGACAGAGATTCTAGGACTTGTCATGACATTGCTTAAACAAAAAATGTTGTTAAACTCTGAATGTGCAGAAAACAAAGAAATGCAGGATTTATTGCATGCAGCTGAACAAGTTGGAAAGCATACTTTGCAATGTGGTTTTGATTCTCTGGAGGCCTCCTGCAGGGCCGCAGTTACGGGCTCTGTAATTAGGAGGCATGCTTGGTTAAAAGAACAAAGTATGCCTGATCATGTCAAAGTTAAATTATTAGATGCACCTTTACAGCATGATACTTTGTTTGGTGTTAAGGCAGAAGAGGTGTTAAAGAAAATGGAAGGGCAATGCTAAATCTATCCAAACTGTCAAAGATTTTTTTACAAGTGTAGCCACCTAGGTTTAATAGACACTGGCCTACAAAGAATTGGTCCTTTCCATTGTCAGACAGACCTCAAAGGGGCAGATCCCAGGCGCAAGGGTCATACAGGTCAAAGCAATGGGGTACTTCTACCTCCAAAAGTGGAGAAGATAAATCACAACCATACAGGAAACAGTCCCAATGACTTCCCCCTGCCTGCACCAAGCAATTATCTCCTGGCAGCACCCTTAGGGGGAAAAATAGCATTTTTTTCTCAAAACTGACACATTATAACCCAGGACAAGTGGGTTCTAAACATAGTGTCACAAGGCTACAAGTTTCACTTCCATACCCTGTCAAAGCCAAGTGGTTGGCTAGATCTGCCAAAAAAATCAATGAGCAGAGGCACAAAAACAAGTCTCATCCCTCATGGACATGGGTGCTATTCAACAAGTACCACAGCAAGAGCAGGGACAAGGATTTTACTCAAAGACTGTTCTTGGTACCCAGAAAGGACAAAGCCTGGAGACCAATACTGGACCTATCTATATTAAACACATTCCTGGATATACCAAAATTCAAAATGTTGACCTTGCAGCAGCTTCTGCCCATGCTGGGCAAAAAGGCTTGGCTCATGACTTAGACCAAAAAGAGACATGCCTGCGATGTCCCAATCAGGCAATCATGCAGAAGATACCTCAAATTCAAGGCTGGCTCAATGCATTACCAATTCTCTGCACTGCCCTTTGGCTTATCTACTGCTCCCAGGTTCTTTACAAAGTGCCTGGCACCAGTAATTGCTTTCTGCAGACAAAGAGGAATACAAATATATCCTTACTTGGACGACTGCCTAATTCAAGCAGAGAACAAGGACATTCTACTACAGCATCTGGCGCTTGTGAAAAGACTTTTAACATGCTTAGGGTACACAAGTCAATGAAAAGAAATCAAAACTAGTACCCTCTCAAGAGATAATATTCCTGGGTGCAAGCTTAAATACAACTGCCCAGATGGCTTATCTCATGCCAGACAAACAAAGGCAACTACCTATTTCAAAACATTGGCAACAAAGGCCCAGTTATCTGCAAGAAAAATTCTGCAGACTTTGGGCTTCATGGCATCCTGCATCCTACTAATTCCATATGCAAGACTGCATATGAGGAAACTTCAATGGTACCTAAAAAGTGTCTGGACGCAACATTGCCACAGCCTGGAAACAATGATTACTCTCAATCCCTGCCTGCAACAGGAGTTTCGATGATGGGCGAAGGCTTGTCACCAAAACAAAGGACAGCCATTCACATTACCCCCAGCCAGGCAGAACCTAACAACAGATGCATCAGATTATGCCTGGGGGGCCCACATGGCCGGAAGATGCATTCAGGGCACCTGGTCCATAAACCAAATGCATCTACATATCAATCAAAAAGAGATGCTAGCTGTTCAAAATGCCCTGACAGCCTTCAAGGACCTACTTCATCCTGGACAACTACTGATAAAGACAGACAACACCACGGTCATGTGGTATATAAACAAGCAGGGGGGGGCACACATTCTTATCCCCTTTGCAGACTAGCCATGGCTTTGTGGGACACAGCATTGACTTACCAAGTTCACCTGCAGGCACAATTCCTGCCAGGAAAGGAAAATACTCTGGAATACGAACTAAGCAGAAACCTCATGGATCCCCACGAGTGGCAGCTGGATCCACAAGTCTTCAGCATGATAACAAGGAAATGGGGATGCCCAGACATAGATCTGTTTGCCTCCCCTCACAACTACCAATTAAAAAGATTCTGCACAAGGACTTATCACAGACAAGCATGGAAAGTGGACGCCTTATCTTTCAACTGGAAAAACCTATCAGTATATGCCTTTCCTCCACTGCCTCTCCTCCCCAAGGTACTCCTAAAGGTCAGACAGGAGAAACCAAAAATGATACTGATTGCCCCAGACTGGCCCCGCCAGCACTGGTATCTGATCTTAAGGAACTTGTCTCAATGCCCAGCATGGATCTTACCTCAAATACCTCATCTACTGTCCCAGCAAAACAATCACATCCTGCACAGCCAACTCAGTACTCTAAACCTGGCAGCATGGCGGATAATGTAGACATACAAAGCACACCTCTCAGTAAAGCTGTGATGGATGTCATTTTGGAAGCCAGAAGGCCTAGTACTAGGAAATCTTATGCTAGAAAATGGAAGAGATTTTGTGCTTGGAACCAGGCACAAGGAACTGATACAGCTGTACCAAATATTCCTCAGATTTTGCAATACTTAACTGAGATGCTGGACAAAGGCCTATCTTTTTCATCAATTAAAATTCATGCCTCTGCCATTTCAGCTCATTACAATACAGAGCCACCAATCTTTTCACATCCTTTATTAAGGCAGTACCTCAGAGGAGCCAAAAATTTAAGGCCTCCAAGGAGATCGCCAGTACCTGCATGGGACCTCAATTATGTCTTGGAAAAACTCACCCTACCTCCATTTGAACCAGCTGCTACAGCTGATGTAAAGTTTTTATCTTGGAAAACATCTCTGCTCCTAGCAATAACCTCTGCAAGATGAGTGTCAGAGCTACAGGCACTCATGGCTGTGGAACCTTTTATCATTTTTTATCCAGACAGGGTCTCCCAACATTTATGCCTAAGGTGGTGTCCAGTGTGGCCCTTAACCAAACTATTCATTCCCCAACTTTTTATCTAAATCCACAGAACAAGGGGGGTGAGAATTCTGCATCCTTTGAACGTACACAGACAGCTTAGATTCTATTTGGACAAAACTAAAGTTTTCAGGAAGACAGAGCAATTACTAGTGGCATATGCTGCAGGCTGACAAGGAAGGGCTATCTCCAAGCAGACTATTTCAAAATGGATAGGTCACTGCATTCGTTTCTGCTATTCACAACATGGCAAGCCAGTGCCTAAAGGCATTAGGCCACATTCAGCCAGAGCTGCAGCCACTTCAGCAGCCTTTCTCAGGGGAGTACCAACTAAACACATCTTAGAGGCTGCTACTTGGAGTTCAGTGCACACCTTTACAAAGCATTATCATCTGCCACTTCACTCTAAATCCAGAGCAGGCTTTGCCACTGCAGTTCTGCAGGGCCTCATAGCCACTCCTAATGCTGTTTAGCTCCAGCCTCCCAACCATAGCTTTGGGACTCTACCCAAATGTAGTGACTGCAACAGTGAAACACAAAGAACATAGTACAGTTGTGTACACTTACCATAAATGTAGATGTTCGAGTGTATTCACTGTTGCAGTCCAGGTTACCCACCCACCATCCCCCTTATTTCTGCTGGTAATATATATATATATATATATATATATATATATATATATATATATATATATATATATATATATATATATATATATATATATATATATATATATATATATATATATATATATATATCTATATATATATATATATATATATATATATATATATATATATATATATATATATATATATATATATATATATATATATATATATATATATATATATATATATATATATATATATATATATATATATATATATATATATATATATATATATATATATATATACATTTTGGCTACCCTTTAGAGGGCACCTGACATCTGGGACAAGAAAAACTGAAGAAAATGGCGTCGGCTGCATCTTTTATACCACTAACAAGCTGACGTCAGGGAAGAGGTGACAGCAACCAACGCAGGACCCAAGACTTTGGAATTCAGGCCGACTGAGGGCAACCTGCCAGCAGGGTTATCCAAATGTAATGACTGCAACAGTGAATACAGTTGAACATCTACATTTATGGTAAGTGTACACAACTGTACTATACTCGACATAGACCAACGACTTCTTTCGTGTCTTCAGTTCTTTCTAAACCTACCGAGTTTCTAAGGCCCAGGGTACGAACCACACCCAAAAAAACAGTCCAAGCTCAGACACCTGCTTCCTTGCCTCAGTCTCAAATGATTAAAATGGCTGAAGACCGTATGCTTATTAGGGGAAGCCAGGCTACCCCTTTCAAAAGAAAGAGACTTGCCCCCAGTAGTTTTATCTGAACAGGAGTCCAATGACTCTGATGCATCTGAATATGAAGATAAGCAACCCCTCTCTGCTTATGAGGATTCTGATGCAGAAGAATCCATTCCTTCTGCCTCTCCACCTGAGGAGTTTTCATTTGGGGAAACCGTACATACTTTAAGGGAGCATTTCTAATGGGAATGTCAGGACTACCCTCAGTCAAAAAAAAGACTCGGGGGGGGGGGGGATTCTTAGAACTACCACAGCACAGATCTTTGGCCATTCCTCCTGTCCTGGATGTTGTGGATGATGTTTCTATGGAATCCAGTCGGACTCCTGACACCCTTCCTCCTGCTCCCAGGAAACCTGACTGGTATTACAGGGTCCCTGACTCTCACAAATATCTTTTAAAAAATCCTACTGCTGACCCCGAGGTCATTTCTCAAGGACCTAAAGGAATCAAAGCAATTTCAGCTAAGAATCCCACCCCCTCAGATAGGGATTCCTGAGCATTAGACAGATGAGGTAAAAAGGTATACACCTCTGCTACTCTTGCTATTAGAGCATTAAATTGTCAGTTCCACATGTTGAAATATCAGCAACATACCATGGAACTCCTCAAACAAAAAATATCTTGTTTTCCTGCTTGTACAGGAAAATAATTACAAGAGTTAATGCAGTCTGCAAGTCAAGTAACTAAGCACACCTTACAATGTGGTTTTGACACCCTAAAAGCATCTTGCAGGGCAGCAGTCACTGGTTCTTGGCTTAGAAGGCATGCTTGGCTTAAGGAAAAGACCTTGCCAAACCATGTCAAATCCTAATTATTGGAAGCAGCCTTGAACACAGACAACTTATTTGGCACCAAAGCAGAAGAGGTCTTAAAAAAAATGGAAGAAAAAGCTAAATCTATGCAGACAGTTAAAGACGTCTTGCAGGTCCAGCCACTGAGGTTCAGTAGGCATTGCCCCTCCAAGCACTGATCCTTTCCTGCCCCCTCCAGGCCAGCTCAGCCCAGACCAAGGGAATGAGAGATCTAAGCAGTGGAGTTACTCCTCTTCAAAAACAGGGGAGTGCAAATCTACCCTCTTATGGTAAGAACTCACAATGACTTTACACTTCCACCCCCTACCTCTGCCCACCTGCTTGTGCCCCTAGGAGGAAAACTCTCCTTCCGCACAAGCAACTGGGCCACCATTACCAACGACTGCTGGGTCCTCAACATAGTGTCCCAAGGAGAGACATTTTTTTTCCACACTCTGCCAACCCCAGAAGGGTTCCCAGATCTTCCTCCAAACCAGTGGGCAGAGGCCAAAAATCAAGTCCTTTCCCTGCTTTTCCATGAGGGCTATACAGCATGTTCCTGCAGAACAGATAGGCCAAGGTTTCTACTCCAGACTCTTCCTGGTACCCAGAAAAGAGGGCACATGGTGCCCCATCCTCGATCTATCCATTCTAAACACCTTTCTGGTGATACTAAAATTCAGAATGCTCACCCCTCCAGCAGCTTTTACCAATGCTTTTCAAGGATGCTTGGTTAGCCACCCTAGAACTTAGAGAGGCCTACCTACACCTCCCAATCAGGGAATCTTACAGGAAATACCTATGCTTCAGAGCAGGATCTGTGCACTTTCTGTGCTTCCCTTTGGCTTATCCACTGCTCCCAGAGTTTTCCCAAAATGTCTGGCTCCCGCCATTGTCTTTTGCAGACAAAGAAATATTCAAATGTACCCATAGTTAGATGACTGCCTGATTCAGGCAGTCCGTCAGGAAAAGCTGCTACAGCACCTGACTTTTGTAAAGGACCTACTGATTCCCAGGGTTATACTATCAATGAAAACAATTCAAAACTATTCCCCACACAAAAAATTGTATTCCTGGGAGCAAGCCTGGACACAGCATCCCAGATGGCATTCCTTACTCCAGAAAAACAAGCCTACCTAACAGGCTACTTCTCTTAACTAGCCACCAGAACCCAGTTATCCGCAAGGAAAATCCTGCAAGCTCTAGGGTTCATGGCCTCCTGCATTCTACTCATTCCTTATGCCAGACTGCATATGAGGAAACTACAGTGGTACATAAAAAGCCTTTGGTGTCAACACTCTCAAGATCTGGAAACTGTCATTCCAATGATACCTTGTCTAAGGAAAGGTTTTCTTTGGTGGGCAGCAGCATGCAACCACAACAAGGGACTTCCCTTCTCACAACCCCATGCCGCCCAGTCCCTCACCACCGACTCATCAGACTATGCCTGGGGTGCACACCTGGACAGCAGCTGCATTTAGGGCTATTGGAGCCAAATCAAATACATCTGCACGTCAACCAAAAAGAGATGCTAGCTGTTCAGCATGCCCTGACAGCTTTCAGACCCCTTACTCTCCCCAGGGCCTCTACTGATCAAAACAGGCAACACCACAGTGATGTGGTACATCAACAAGCAGGGAGGGACTCGCTGTTATCCTCTGTGCCGGCTTGCCATGACCCTTTGGCACACAGCCTCAGCCATGCAACTACACCTGCTAGCACAATTCCTGCCAGGATCCCTAAACTCTCTGGCAGACGACTTAAGTAGAAACCTGCTAGACCCACATGAGTGGCAGCTAGACCACGGAACCTTCACCCTTGTAACCCAGAAATGGGGCACCCCGAAGGTGGACCTCTTTGCCTTCCACTGCAATCATCAGCTCAGCAAATTCCGCTCCAGGGAACCTCTCAGCAAGGCCTGGAAAGTGGATGCTTTATCCTTCCAGTGGGTGGACTTCTTGGTCTATGCATTTCCCGCTCTACAACTCAGTTCAAGGGTACTGCTAAAAATAAGGGAGGAAAAACCGAGGGCAATCCTGATTGCCCCAGACTGGCCATGCCAGCAATGGTACCCAATGCTGCACAGCATGTCACCCCTTGTCACCATGGAACCTGCCTCAGATCCCAACACTACTGACCCAGAGGAATGGAGAATTCATGCATCCCCAGTTGCAGACCCTCAGCCTGGCAGCCTGGCTTATTCTCTGACCTCTTCTCAAGCTGCCAGCCTAAGCAAACAAGTCCTAGATGTTATACGTGAGGCACTAGAAAATCCTGTTCTGACAAGTGAAAAGGTTTTGTACCTGGATCCAGGCTAAGGGAGCTGGAACAACACAGCTGCCCCACCTCTCATCCTGGATTACCTAACAAACCTACTACACAGGGGTCTGTCCTTCTCTTCTATTAAAATTCATGCCTCTGCCATCTCTGCTCATTACAACACAGAGCCACCTCTCTTCTCACACCTTCTCATCAAACATTTCCTAAGAGGGGCTAACAACATAAGGCCACCCAGAAGAGCTCCTACCCCAGCTTAGGACCTATACTTTGTGTTGGAAAAGCTCACCCCCCCCCCTTTGAACCTGCAGCTTCAGCAGAGTTAAAATTCCTCTCTCGAAAGACGGCCTTGCTTCTGGCCATCACTTCAGCTAGAAGGGTATCGGAGATACAAGCACTCAAGGCTGTAGAGCCCTTCATCATTTTCCATGCTGACAGAGTATCCCTCAGGACTAACCCATCCTTCATACCTAAAGTGGTGTCCAGTGCGGCTCTCAACCAATCCATTTATTTGCCCACCTTTTTCCCTAAACCACAAAAGGGGGAAAGGATTCTGCACACTCTAGATGTGCACAGACAGCTCAGATTCTGTCTGGACAGGACTAAATCTTTTAGAAAAACTAATCAATTGCTTGTCAGCTTTGCAGCAGGGGCAGAGGGCAAGGCCATATCCAAACAAACAATCTCCAAATTGATAGCACACTGCATCCTTTTCTGCAACAAACAACATGGGAAACCGCCCCCAAAGTGGGGTCAGAACACATCCCACCAGGGCAACTTCCACCTCTGCAGGTTTTCTCAGAGGGGTTCCCACCAGGGACATCCTGGAGGCTGCAACATGGACATCTGTTCATACCTTCACCAAGCATTACCACCTGCCTGTCTTCTCCAAATCCAGGGCAGGCTTTGCCACTGCAGTCTTGCAGGGCATCATAGCCAGCCCCCAGTCTTCTTGACTGCCTATACCCTTTTCTTCAACTTTGCGAATCAACCCAAATATGATGACTGCAACAGTGAAACATGAAGAACATAGTACAGTTGTGTACATTTGCCATAAATGTAGATGTTCGAGTGTATTCACTGTTGCAGTCCTGGTTTCCCGCCATCCATCTCCCTTCTCTCTCTATCTCTCACCCTCTCTTCCTTTCTCCTTACAGGGTATTTTTGGTATTTACTTTCTACTGGTGGTGTTCTTCCACCATAACCTAGCTCCCTATTTAGTGGCTCCTGACAGGGCAAGAAAAACTGATGTAATGGCATCGGCTGCCTGATTTTATACCACTGATGACCTGACATCAGTCCTGGAGCGACAGCAACTGATGCAGAAATAGTAAGCCTCTGGTATTCGTGATGACTGAGGGCTATCCCTGGTAGGATAACCCAAATGTGATGGCTGCAACAGTGAATACACTCGAACATCCGTGTACACAACTGTGCTTTCTGTAGGAGGCCAGAAAACCCACAACTAGGAAGTCCTGTGTTTCCAAAGGGAACAGGTTTTCCATATGGTCTCAAAAGGCATTTACAACCACTGCTATTAGATGTCCAAGTGATCCTGTCCTACCTGTGTGAATTAATGAAGAGTGGGGTGTCTTACTCCTCAGTAAAAGCTCATCTTTCTACTATCTCTGCATGTCTACCTATGTCTCCTCATTTAGTTTCCAGGTTGGAAGTTAAACATTTCTTAAAAGGCATCTTTCACATCAGACCACCAAGGAAACCAGTTCCTCCTCCTCAAGATCTCAATTTTGTCTTGGAGAAACTTACCTTGGCCCCTGCTGAGCCAGCAAGCTCTTCCTCTCTACAACCTTTCACCTGGAAAACAGTCCTTGTGGCCATTACTTCTGTCAGAAGGGTGTCTGAGTTGCAGGCTTTAATTTCTTCCCCCTTCACAGTTTTCCATAGGGATAGTGTTTCATTGAGAACTAACCCCTCCTGTATGCCCAAGGTGGTAAATTATCACTAAGTCTGCTAACCTTCCAACCTTTTTCCCTTCTCCCCAGTCCTCGAGTGAGAGGATCATGCACACTTTAGATGTGCATAGGCAACTCAGATACCATTTGGACAAAACCAAACCAATCCATAAGTCTGACTGCCTATTTGTTTCCTATCATGCAAGGGTCCTGGGACAACCTGTTTCCAAGCAGACTGTCTCCTCTTGGATCTCTAAAGCTATTTCTTTCTGTCATGTGGCCTATAGAAAGACTCTCTTCACTCCTGTTAGGACACATTCCACTAGAGAAGTGTTTTCCACTGGGGCTTTCTTTAAAGGTGTGGACACTTGCTCTGTCTTGGAAGCAGCCACCTGGTCTTCTGTTCATACCTTCACTAAGCACTATATATTAGATGGCATTTCCAGGTCCAGGGCTGTTTTTGCTAGAGCTCTTCTGCATGGAATTATGGAGAATGTTTCTGTTCCTCCACCCAGTTCTTCCTCTGCATGAGCTTTGGTGCTTTCCCTCATGTTATGAATACTGCAGCATATGAGTGGAAGGACATAGAATAGTTGTGTAAAATCTTACCATAACCATAGATGTCCTTCTCTTCTATAAGCTGCAGTATTACTCCCACCCCCTCCCCGCCTTTCCCCTGATGCTTGCCTGGCTCCTGGTGGCATGTTTTTTTCTTATCCTAAGATCAGGCTGGTGCTTTCTGCGGCATTCAGTTTTGAGATTGGTACGTGCAGACATCCACTTTATACCCGATGTATGTTAGCTGATGTACGGCATTGCACGTACCTCACAGTAACACTAGGCTTTTATATACTGGCCTTACAAGTTGAGGAAGAAATGAAAATGGCAGCATCAGATAAAGAAGTTATGTTCTTACCATAACGTTCCATCTCTGTTGTCTAGTTTCATTCTTCCTCGACCTACCCACATGCCTTCCCCAGCTGTCCTTTTTTTTCATGTAGACCTGATGGAGTTGGTTTCTCTCAGGAACTGCAATTTTTATATACCTCGGTTGAGCTCCTGGACCTTTTTGTTCTTGGTCTGTGTCAATATAGCTATCTTAGCTGTATAATTTTTAGCAAACTCTGTCTGAGGTATTCTTGGGGAAGGAGGCACTGTGGGATGGAGAGGAGGAGCTGGACCATTGAGTCGTGCGCTTGGACAGTGGCTGAGTCAGATCCAGAATTGGATTTGAAACCTACAGGTCAAAGAAGAATGATAGACAACACAGATGGAATGTTATGGTAAGATCACAACTTCTTTTTAAGTTAACTATAGGTTATTTAGGATAATTTTCTTGTATTTCTGGTAGCCTTCTTAGAGTAGGATTTTTGTTGTGCATGAGTATGGATTACAAGGAAAAAAAGAAACACTTCCACAAATGCTCCAAATGTGGCCATAAGATTCTTCACCAGGACACCCATGATTATGTGGGGTATGCCTGGGGCTGGACAATTTTTCTGCAGATTGTTCCATCTGTAAGGCATTCTGTGCCAGAGCCTCATCAGATGAATCAAATTGATAATTAAGGGTTTGCTGCCTCCAGATTATGAGGCTTGCAAGTCTAAGTAAGAGAGAGAAATCTAAGGATAGACAGGATACAGACATGTCAAAAATATATTCTGATGATGTGGCTGCATTGTCTGATGTTCTTCATGTTTCACTGTTGCAGTCATTACATTTGGTAAATCTGCTGGCAGGTTGCCCTCAGTCGGCCTGATTAACAAAGTCTTGGGTCCTGCGTTGGTTGCTGTCTCTTCTTCCATGACGTCAGGTCGTCAGGGGTATAAAACATGCATCCGACGCCATTACATCAGTCTTTCTTGCCATGCGGTGCCTGAAGCAGAAGCAGTTCGCAAGTGCCGGTTGGCCAACTCCTGAAATTTTCGTTTTCGAGTTTACGAACCGAAGTCTTCAACTTAAAGCTAAGTACCCTGTTGGGGAAACTTTTTCTTGCTCCTTACTGATGTCAGTAAAAGTTAATAATTGCATTACTTGTGGAAAGCAAATACCTCACAAAGATTTTCATTTGTACTGTATTCCTTGCCTAGGCCCTGACCACGACGTACCTTGCTGTCAGTTTTGTGCTTTATTTATTCAGCGCACTATCTGTCGCCGGTACATTTTTGCCTCTAAATATTTCGGTTCACGGTTCCAGAAATGTCGTCAGTTAGCCATCCGACTACCGGGATTCTGAAAAAACACAAAGATAAAGACAGAGACAGGCTGCCAAAGTCCAAAACTGCTGATGATGCTTCTCCTAAGCCAGTTGCCAGTTCGCCGGTACTTAGTGAGGTGCATTCGCAGCCCCTGATACCTGCTACTTCTGATTCGCAGGCCTCTACTGAGACCCATTCAGAGTCCGATATGGCGCGAGAGGCTTCACCTATGGAACCCGCGGATGTCTCTGCCTTGGATGGGTCCGGAGCCACTGTGCAGGCACCGGCTTCTGAGGGTGTATTCAGGCCTACAGACTTGCATATTAAATCGACTCCACCTTCATTACTAAGGCCTAAATCTCGATCTGTGTCTAAAAAAAACGACGCCCAGACCACATGTTTAGGCCCCTATGCCTAAAAAACAAATGTTCAAAATGGCTGAAGGATCTAATTACTCTAATCAGGGGTAGTCAACCCCCCCCCCCCCCAAGAGGCCTAGGGCTGAGCTTGAGTGATTCTTCTGATCAGGTTTCTGTTTCTTCTAATTCTTCTAATTCTTCTAATGACCTAGCTTTGTCATTACCTACTTATGAGGATTCTGATGCAGAGGATTCCATTCCCTCTGCTTCCCCTCCTGAGGATTTTTCTTTTAGGGAAACTTTACATACCTTAAGGGAGCATTTCCACTGGGAAAGTCAGGAATTTTCTGATTCAAAAAAGAGGCTTAGGGATTTTCTTCTTCTACCTCAGCATAGGCCCTTCGCTATATCTCCTGTACTAGACTTTGTTGATGTGTTTTCGGAATCCAGTATGACCCCTGATTCCCTGCCTCCCTGCCTCCAGCTCGTAGTAAACCTGACAGATACTACAGGGTTCCAGAATCCCACAAGTTCCTTTTCAAAAATCCTGTTGCAGATCCAGAAACCATTTCTCAGGGGCCCAAGGGCATTAAGGCTTCTACTGCTAAAAATCCTACCCCTTCTGATAGAGACTCCAGGGCGCTGGAATAGATGGAGTAAGAAGGTTTTTACTTCTGCAACCTTGGCAGTCAGGGCTTTAAACTGTCAATTTCATGTGTTAAAATATCAACAGCATATTACTGGACTGCTTAAGTAAAATAATGCTGATTCCTGGCTGTGTGGAAAGTAAAGATTTACAGGATTTATTGCATTCTGCTGAACAAGTTGGAAAACATACTTTGCAATGTGGTTTTGATTCTTTAGAGGCCTCCTGCAGGGCTGCTGTTACTGGGTCTGTGCTTAGAAGGCATGCTTGGCTTAAGGAGCAATCCTTGCCTGATCATGTTAAAGCAAAATTGTTGGATGCTTCTTTAAATCAGGACCGTCTGTTTGGCAATAAGGCTGAAGAAGTTTTAAAAAAGATGAAAGATAAAGCTAAATCTATGCAAACTGTTAAAGATTTCTTACAAGTGCAACCTCCAAGATTTAGTAGGCACTGGCCTTCTAAGAATTGGTCTTTTCCAGCTCCTTCTAAATCTTCTCAAGCCAAACTCAGACACACCAAAAGCACCAGGTTTCAGTCCCAGGGGACTCTCAGAACTAAGCAATGGGGGGCCTCCACTTCCAAATCTGGAAATAACAAGACACCCCCCTATGGTAAACAGTCTGAATGACTTCCTTTTAAAATTACCAAGCACTTACCTTTTAGCTGCCTCTTTGGGGGTAAAGATTGCTCTTCATGCAAAGAACTGGGAACTTATAACCCAGGACAAATGGGTTTAAATATAGTGTCCCAGGGATACAGATTTCATTTCCACACATTGCCAACACCAAACAGGTGGCCAGACCTGCCCCCAAATCAGTGGGCAGAGGCTCAAAAACAAGTACTTTCCCTCTTAAACATGGGGGCTATTCAACCAGTACCAGAAGAGGAAAAGGGACAAGGTTTCTATTCCAGGCTCTTTCTGGTACCCAGAAAAGACAAATCGTGACATCCAATTCTGGACCTGTCTACTCTAAACACCTTTCTGGACATTCCAAAATTCAAGATGCTGACTCTTCACCAGTTACTTACTATACTAGGCAAAGATGCCTGGTTGGCAACTTTAGACTTAAAAGAAGCATACCTGCACATCCCAATCAGGGAATCTTGCAGAAGATACCTATGCTTCAAAGCAGGCTACTTGCATTATCAGTTCTCTGCACTGCCCTTTGGCTTGTCTACTGCACCCAGGGTATTCACAAAGTGCCTGGCTCCAGTTATTGCATTTTGCAGGCAAAGAAATATTAAAACATATCCATACCTGGACGATTGTCTAATTCAGGCAGAAAACCAGGACATACTTCTAAATCATCTGGCGTTTGTAAAAAGGGTTCTAACTTGTCTGGGGTACACCATAAATGAAAAGAAATCACAACTGGTACTCTCTCAACAGATTACATTCCTGGGTGCAAGCTTGAATACAACTGCCCAAATGCCTTTCCTCACGCCAGGGAAGCAAATTCATTTGGTAACTTCAAACAAGTGGCCACAAAAACCCTGCTATCTGCAAGACAAATACTGCAAGCCTTGGGGTTCATGGCCTCCTGCATTCATCTAATTCCATATGCAAGACTGCATATGAGGAAACTACAGTGGTACTTAAAAAGTCTATGGAGTCAACATTGTCACAGCCTGGAAACAATGATTCCTATCATACCTTGCCTACGCCTGGTACTCCTATGGTAGGCAAAGGCCTGCCACCAAAACAAGGGACTGCCATTCACACTACCCCCTGCTGCCCAAACCCTAACTACAGATGCATCAGACTATGCATGGGGGAATCACCTGGCAAGGAAGTGCATTCAGGGCAAATGGAACCCAAATCAAATGCACCTACATATCAATCAAAAAGAAATGTTAGCTGTACAGAATGCTCTGACAGCCTTCAGGGACTACATTCATCCAGGACAACTAATGGTAAAGATGGACAACACCACGGTTATGTGGTACATAAACAAGCAGGGGGGGGTACACATTCTTACCCCCTCTGTAGACTAGCCATGGCATTGTGGAACACAGCCTTGAGCTACCAAGTGCACCTACAAGCTCAATTCCTGCCAGGAAAATTGAATACACTGGCAGACGGACTAAGCAGAAATATCATTGACCCACACGAGTGGAAACTGGAACCACGGATTTTCAACATGTTGACAAGCAAATGTGGGAGCCCAGACATATATTTCTTTGCCTCCCCCCAGAACTACCAGTTGGACAAGCTTTGCACAAGGACTCCCCACAAAGAAGCCTGGAAAGTGGATGCTCTGTCCTTCAGCTGGAAAAACCTATCAGTATATGCCTTTCCCCCTCTGCCTCTGCTCTCCAAAGTTCTGCTAAAGGTCAAACAGGACAAGCCAAGAATGATTTTGATTTCTCCAGACTGGCCACGCCAACACTGGTACCCACTCCTGCGCAGTGTGTCACAAATATCTCCATGGCACCTGCCTCAGACCCCTTCCTTGCTATCTCCACAGGAGAACCAAATTCTGCACCCTCAGCTTCCAACATTGAACCTTGCAGCCTGGCTAATCATTTAAACTCACCCTTATCATCCCTAAGCAAACCTGTGATGGATGTCATCTTGGAGGCGAGAAGACCTAGTACTAGAAATTCTTATGCTGACAAATGGAAAAGATTCTGTGCCTGAAACCAATCTTTAGGGATGAGCACAGCAGCACCCAATTTACCTCAGATTTTGCAATACTCAGCTGAGATGCTTCACAAGGGCCTGTCTTTTTCCTCTATTAAAATCCACACTTCAGCTATTTCAGCTCACTATGACACAGAACCCACCCCTCTTCTCTCATTCCTTGCTCAAGCAATATCTCAGAGGGGCAAAGAACTTGAGACCACCCAGGAGAGCTCCTACCCCTGCCTGGGACCTTAACTTTGTTTTGGAGAAGCTCACTCTACTTCCTTTCGAGCCAACTGCTACTGCCGACTTAAAATTTCTTTCTTGAAAAACAGCCTTCCTTTTAGATCACTTCAGCTAGAAGGATATCTGAACTACAGGCCCTTATGGCAGTGGAGCCTTTCATCATCTTTCATGTGGACAGGGTATCTCAGAGGACCAATCCATCCTTCATGCCCAAGGTGGTTTCCAGTATGGCTCTTAATCAGTCCATTCATTTGCCAACCTTCTTTCCCAATCCACAGAGCAAAGGGGAATGGATTCTGCATTCCTTGGATGTGCACAGACAACTTAAATTCTACTTGGACAGGACTAAATCTCGAAGAAAGTCTGAACAATTGCTGGTAGCATTTGCAGCTGGGGCAGAGGGGGAAGGCTATTTCAAAACAAACCATTTATACATGGATAAGCCATTGCATTCATTTCTGCTATAAGCAACCATGGAAAACCTATCCCCCAGGGGATCAGATCTCACTCCACCAGGGCTGCATCTACTTCTGCAGCTTTTCTCAGAGGTGTTCCTACCAGGGATATTCTAGAAGCTGCTACCTGGAGTTCTGTGCATACTTTCACCAAGCATTATCATTTACCAATTTTCTCCAAATCCAGAGCTGGTTTTGCCACTACTGTCTTGCAGGGCCTTATAGCTGGCCCTAATGCTGTATAAACTCCTCCTCCCAACCATAGCTTTATACCATAGCAAATGTAATGACTGCAACAGTGAAACACAAAGAACATAGTACAATTGTGTACACTTACCATAAATGTAGATGTTCGAATGTATTCATTGTTGCAGTCCTGGTTACCCTCCCTGCAGCCCCCTAATTTTATCTGGCTATGCCTCTACTTTCTTCTACTATTCTTAAAAGCCTTTTTGGTGTATTTGCTTTTGGTTGGAGGTGTATTTTTGTGTTTTTAATTTTATTTGCTCCCCATTAGGGGGCACCTGACATCTGGGGTAAGAAAAACTGATGTAATAATGGTGTCGGATGCATGTTTTATACCCCTGACGACCTGACATCATGGAAGAAGTGACAGCAACTGACACAGGACCCAAGACATTATTAATCAGGCCGACTGAGGGCAACCTGCCAGCAGGTTACCCAAATGTAATGGCTGCAACAGAGAATACAATCGAACATCTACATTTATGGTAAGTGTACACAGCTGTACTTTACAGAGTCTGCCAGATCAAAACCAGCTGTATTGGTTCCTATTTCAACACCAATGAAAGCTTCTATAACAGATGATGTTAAGTTGTCTATCTTGCCTTCATTCTTGCTGTTTGGGTTCAGAGCTGATCCTTGGCTCCGACTCTGCCATCTTCTAAAGCTCGAGAGCTGTTTACTGGCTCGAGGCCACCCCATATCCCATGATGCCTGGCACTAGATACCCAGATCTCGTTTGCCGCTTCTGCTGCGAGGTTGTCTTACTGGCTCAGGTCGTATATTTTCATTGTTTTATCTGTATTTTGATAAAAACTGTTAGGTTTTGTTAGTGTAGATTGTTAGTTGTAGTTACAACCTTTCTCAGTACATCTTTGTTGTGCCTATAATTTCCTTCCTGAATCCCTCCCCTTCCCTTCATAAAACTTGTTTTAGTTAGAGAGTTTTCCCCTCCCCCTTCACTTTCTTCACGTAGATAGTCATTTAAAATTAGAGGCTAACCCTTTCTTTTTTCTCTTCAAAAAAAAAAAAAAAAATTAGTATTTACCTAGTTTAGTTTTATTTGCTTGTGGGTAGCATAGAATGTTAGTATTTCTTTTGGCTGTTTTTTGGGTGTGGTAACTTTAGTGTGTGTGATAGTTACTGTCTCCTATTTTTTGTGTATTGCTCTTGGTGTTCCATTTTTTTTCAGGGATGTCCAAGGATACCAAGGTGTCTGGATTCAAGAAGTGTGACTCATGCTGTCAGAAGATGTCACTGACAGATGGTCACACTTCTTATGTCTATTGTCTGGGCGCCATGCACCTGCAGGACTCTTATTTGGTTTGCCATGCTTTCAGCCCAAGAGTCCTGCAGGAGCGTTAAAAATAAGTTAATCCTACGGGGTTTACTTAAGCAGGATTCATCAGCTAAGGCTCAGCCAGTGAAGTCCTCTAAGCCACCTAAATCTTCAGCTCCCAGTTCGGAGCCATCGTTAGGTGAAGCTGTTCCTTCTGCCTCGGTTCCGGCCAGAACCGATGTGCCTGCCTCCCAGTCAGTCCTGACTCACACTTCAGAGCCGTCGGGGAGTCGAAAGAGATCTAGGTCTCCCTCCCTGGAGTCGATACACTTGGCTCCGAGGTCTCCTCTGCTCCAGTCGGAGCACAGTCATCGGTCTTCCCACTCTTCTCGGTCCTCAAGGCTTTCAGATCACGAAGTGGAGAGAGTGGTCAGTAGGCTGTTGAAATCGCAGGCCCTAGCTAAAATGTTGTCCAGCCCCCCCCCCCTCATCAGGTGTCGGCTCCGTCCATGTCTGCAGTTATTCCTCCTCCGACTCCTCCCTTGAGCTCGGAGCTGGAGTTCGTTGGGGGTTCGAGTCGTGGAACCATCGGCACCGATACCTTCTCCTTCGGTTCCGTCGTCGGCTCTGATCACTTCCTTGGTACCATCCTTGGAAGGGTCTGGGCACCGAAACTCCCTCGTCAGCTCTGAGGGGGCGAGTGGCATCAGACCCTTGTCTGATCCCGTTCTCCCCCTCGGAGCTTCGGCGCAGGTGAGCTCGGCTCCTACATCGGCTTCGGAGCTTTCCCCCTCAGTTTGGAGAAGGATTCCAATCTCTTCGAAACCAGAGCCTTCTCGGCATCCGAGCAGGGACGGCTTCGAGGTCATGAGTGTGCTGGCCCCTGAGTCAGCCCCACGATCATCCCCATCAGCTCCTCCTCCTATGGTGCCTGCGTCTGCCCCTCCTCTAGACCCCAGGCATGGCAAACCAATGCTCCAGGGCACCCCCTTGGGTGAGTCCTCTTCTTCCGAGGCCTCCCCTGATCATTCAGAGGAGCCACCTCATAAGAGGAAATGCAAGAGGAAGCATGTTGACTCCCCTGAGTCTGTCACATCAGATACTGACTTAGAGGATTCGGAAGGGTCCCCGAGATCCCCCTCTGAAGATGTCTCCTTCTCAGACATCCTTGAGATGCTTAGGCAGAGGGGGAACTGGACTACCCTTCCAAGGATGAGTCGGTATTCCTGGATGCATTTGGATCCTGACCTTCCACCTTCTGGGTGTCTCTGCCTTTCGACCCACTGATGTCTGTGGTGGCTCGGAAGGCGTGGTCAGCTCCAGACACAGTGGAACTGACCCCCAGAAGACCTGCTAAATTCATAACTGCACCACAGGATAAACAGTTTTTGACCAAAGGTGTTCCAGTTGATGCCATGGTGGTAGCAGCGGACACAAAGGAGTTGGCTGAAACTTCATCCCCCTAACAAGGAGTCCAGGATGATGGACAGATATGGGAAGCGGATGTTCTCTTCAGCGACCTTTTCCATGAGGTCTCTGAATTATTTGTGCCACTTTACCCATCTTCAAAGGGATCTCCTTGGAGAGCTTGGAGATACCCTCCAAGATCCATCAGCTGAAGGGGCCCAGGCTAAGGCAGCCTCCCAGCTGGTGACTCTTAATTCAGTGGTGAGCTCCTCCATGAGGCTCATTACTTATGCAGCCGATGGTGCGAGTAGAGCCGTGGACACAGGTGTTGCCCTAAGGAGGCACGCTTGGATGCGGCTATGTAATTTTGTGGACCTTTCAGAGTGTCTTTCACCAAAACCCCCTTTGATGGTCCCTCTCTTTTTGGCTCACAGGTGAAGGACACCCTTACCAGGTGTAAGCAGGAAGGCAAGACTCTCTGCCATTGAAGTCTGTTTTTCCACTCCTTCCAGACCATATCCCAAGGGTCAGAAGAGTGGAAAGATGTGGTTCCAGAAATCCCAGGGAGCCTTGCCGGACACACGTGGTGAGTTCCCATCCAGGGGTAGAGGAGGGAACAATAATAGACGCTGCCCTCGTGGCAGAGGGGGTCCGCAAAACCAGGGCAGCAGAGAATCCTTCTCTGAGAAGCCCTTCCAGCATCCCTGAAGGGTTGCCCGGCTGCCCACCTGTGGAGGCAGTCGGGGGAAGATTATTGCTGTACCCAAGAGCCTGGCAAAACATAACACAAGACAAATGGGTACATTCTGTTATATCTGGAGGCTACAGAATTCCCTTTGTTCACACTCCCTTAGTGTTAAACAAGTCCCTTCCAGATGTTCCACCCAATCTAAGGGATCAAGCAGTTCAAGAAGTTTCAGAACTGCTAAGAAAAAGGGCCATCCAGCAAGTTCCAGCAGACCAGCAAGGATCCGGAATTTACTCAAGGTACTTTTTGGTACCAAAAAAGACAGGGGACTGGAGACCCATTCTGGATCTCAGCAGACTGAACAGGTCTGTACAAAGAACAAAGTTTCGGATGGTCACGCTACAGTCCATTTTACCCTTTCTGGGTCAGGACAATTGGATGTCCTCTATAGATCTTCAGGATGCATACTACCACGTCAAAATGTACAGATGCTCCAGAAGATTCCTTCGCTTCCGTCTGGGAGCCAGCCATTATCAGTTCAGAGCTCTGCTCTTTGGTCTCACCACAGCCCCCAGGGTGTTCACCAAATGTATGGCAGTAGTTACCGCTCACTTGAGATGGCAAGGATTCCAGGTGTTTCCATATCTAGATGACTGGCTCCTCACTGCTACCACCAGGCATCACCTTCTGCGAGCCAGAGACTACACTATTGAGACTTGCTCCAGACTAGGTATCTCAATAAATTTCAAAAAGTCTGCATTGTCACCCTGTCAGTCTATCACCTTTATAGGCACAAATTTAAATACAAAAGACATGTCAGCGAGCCTTCCAGCAGACAGGGTATTAGTGATTCGCCAACATGTACAGGTCTTATTAGCCTGCAAAAGAATTCAAGCCAGGTTCGTCCTCCAAACTCTGGGTCTCATGGCAGCAGCGATCATACTTGTTCCTCTAGCTCACTTTCACATGAGGATTCTCCAGTGGCTTCTTTTCACCCATTGGTCCTTCCAGCAGCTTCCCATGTCTCACATGATTATGATCACAGACGCATGCAAAAAGCACCTTGCGTGGTGGATAGTCTCCACTTCAGTGCCCCAGGGAAGACCATTTGTTCTTCCCCCTCCAGTTGCTACGGTGACCACAGACGCCTCCCTGATTGGGTGGGGGGACATTATCAGGGCAGAACAGTCCAAGGCACCTGGCAACCTCACGAGTACCATCTGCATATAAATGTCTTGGAGATGAGGGCCATGCTTTTAGCATTGCAAGCTCTTTAAGACTCTCTTCCTACCGGGACCATTGCAATTCAAATGGACAATATGTCAGTAGTGTGGTACATCAACAAGCAGGGCGGAACCAAGTCCTACCCCCTATGTCGAGAAGCACTTGGACTCTGGCAGTGGGCGATCTCTTCCCAATGGTTTCTGATCACAACGCACATCCATGGGAGGTCCAACGTCACAGCAGACAGGCTGAGCAGAGCAATTCTCATGCCTCACGAGTGGTCCCTGAATCAAGTAGTTGCGGACCAAATATTCCGCAAATGGGGCCAGCCTTGCTGCAACCTTTTTGCCACCCCCTTCAACAGCAAGTGCAGCAATTTCTTCCTCTCCTTCCACTTCCCAGACATTCCCCCAGAGATGCTCTAGTCCACTATTGGCCTCAAGGATTTCTTTATGCATTCCCTCCATTTCCCCTAATTCTGAAGCTAATACAGAAAGCTACCGTATTGGGCTGCAAAATGATCCTCATTGCTCCTTACTGGCCTCGACAAATATGGTTCCCGTTCCTGCATCATCATCTTCTTGAGCAGCCTTGGACTCTGGACCTAGTTCCAGACCTTCTGATCCATCAATCGGGCAGGCTGCACCAATCCCTGCAATCTCTCCAGCTCACTGCTTGGTTGCTCCACTTCCAACTTTAGCCAGGCTTCCTGATAACTCCCTCTCTGTGCGCAAAATTATTTTATCATCACACAAGTCTACAACTAGAAAAACTTACGCTTGTAAGTGGAAACGTTTTTCTTCCTGGGCAGAGGCTAAGAGTATAGACCCCTTTTCAGCCCCTGTACACCACATTTTGGAATTTCTTGCAGAACTCTTTCATGCTGGGTCCGCTTCCACTACAATTAGAGTTCAGTTAGCTGCAATTTCAAATTTTCACATTGGCCTGTCGGAAAATAATATCATGATTCATAAGCTATGTAAAGCCTTTCTCAAAGGGACCACTCTGCTCAGGCTCCAGTGAGAGATCCTCCACCTCCGTGGGATCTAAATTTGATTTTAGGTTCTCTAATTTTGCCCCCCTTTGAACCTGCAGCATCTTGTTCCTTGAAGTTTTTATCTTGGAAAACCCTCTTTCTGGTAGCTATTACTTCAGCCAGAAGAGTTTCAGAACTTCAGGCTCTTTGTACCCATCCTCCGTACCTAGTGTTTCACAATGACAGGGTTGTTCTCAGGACTAATCCTTCCTTCTTTCCTAAGGTCTCTTCAGAGAATAACTTGAATCAGTCCATAGACCTTCCTGTGTTTTTTCCCAACCACTCCAACAGGGTGGAATATAAATTGCATCAGTTAGATGTTCACAGGCAACTACGCTTTTATTTGCATAGAACTAAGGACATCAGAAAATCGGATCAACTTTTCCTTTCTTATGCTGAGGGTAAACAAGGTCTTCCAGTCTCAAAAGTAACCTTGTCCAGGTGGTTGACTTCTATCATCACATTTATCTATCAACTGAGGAATAAAGAATTGCCTGTTAAACCAAAAGGTCACTCCACCCGAGCTTTAACCACTTCTGTGGCCTTTCAGGCTAGGTTGCCCATGGAATCTATTTGTGCTGCGGCTATGTGGGCCAACCCACATACTATCATTTCGCATTATAAGTTGGATGTGGTTTCCAGGAGCAGAGCTGATTTTGGTTCCACTGTTCTGAAGAGTTTGTTCCGATGAGCCACCCAGGATTTTAGGTGCTAGGGACGCTGTCCCAAACAGCAAGAATGAAGGCGAGATAGACAACTTAACATAAAGAAGTTATGTACCTACCATAATGTTCCATGTTAGTTGTCTTCTCCTCGCCTTCTTTCTTGCGTCCCACCCTCCATCCCCCTATCCTAGTAGACCGAGAAGAGTTCCTTATGGTTTTTCACTGGCTGAGTCTTCTCTGGCTATTCCTTTCTGCCTAGTAGCCTCTCTGGTAGGTTTTATACATTCCAGGATAGGATCCTTTCCTTATTATGTCTGCAGTTAGACTTACCAAACGAGATCTTGGTATCTAGTGTCAGGCATCATGGGATATGGGGTGGCCTTGAGCCAGTAAACAGCTCTCGAGCATTAGAAGATGGCCGAGTCGGAGCCGAACCCAAACAGCAAGAAAGAAGGCGAGAAGAAGACAACTAACATGGAACGTTATGGTAGGTACATAACTTTTTTTTCTTTATGTTTCACTGTTAAAGTCATCACGTTTGGGTTATCCCTGCCAGATTAGCCCTTGGCCGGCCTGAATACCAGAGATTTAGTATTGTATTTCTGCGTCGGTTGCTGTCGCTTGAGAACTGACGTCAGGTCATCAGTAGTATAAAGTAAGGCAGATGATGGCATTACATCAGTCTTTCTTGCCATGGAACCCAAAGCAGAAGCAGTTCACATGAGTCCCAGTCGGCCACTACCTGAGTTTTCGTCTACCAAATTGAAGTTGAAGTCTTCTAAAGCCAAGTACCCTGTTAGGGACCCTTTTTTTCTTGCACTAACCAATGTCAGAAAAAGTTAATAATTGTCTCGCCTGTGGAAAGCAAATACCACACTGAGACTTCCACTCTTACTGCGTCACTTGTTTAGGCCCAGACCACGACGTCCCTCATCGTTGCTTCTGTGCTTTGTTTAATGCCAGAACTATCCATTGTCAGGCCGTTATTGTAGCCAGATATTTTCGCTTACATCCTCAAATTCCGATGCAGATCTTCAGAAAAAACATTATGATAAAGAGAGAGACAGACCTCTCAGGTCCAAACCTACCGACAACGCTTCCGTTAAGCTAGTCGTCAGTTCTCCGGTACTCAGTGAGGTGCTTTTGCAGCCCCTGATGCCCACTTCTGTTGAGTTGCAGGCCGCTACCAAGACCCTTTCAGAGTCCGGTATGCCGCAAAAATCTTCTTTGACTAAGGATGCTGCGGTCGTCTCTACCTTGGATGTGTCCAGAGCCTCTGAGCAGGCACCAGCTTCCAAGGAAGTCCTTCACACTACCGAATCTCAACACCGACATCTTCTTTCGTGACTACCATCCTTTCTAAAACTACTGAGTTTCTTAGGCCCAGGATACGAACCGCACCCAAGAAACCAATGACCCACTCTCAGGTGCCTGCTACCTTGCCTCAGTCTCAAATGCTTAAAATGGCAGAAGTTCTTATCATGCTGATCAGGGGAAGCCAAGCTATCCTCTCCAAAAGGAAAATAGATCTGTCCCCTGTAGTTTTGTCTGAACAAGAGTCAGATGGATCTGATGCATCTGAATATGAAGACATGCAACCCCTCTCCACTTATGAGAATTCTGATGCGGAGGATTACATTCCTTCAGCCTCTCCCCCAGAGGATTTTTCCTTTGGGGAAACCCTGTATACTTTAAGGGAGCATTTCCAGTGGGAGAGTCAGGACTACCCTCAGTCTAAAAAGAGATTCAGGGAATTCCTTGATCTTCCACAACACAGACCCTTGATCATCCCCCTAGTCCTGGATGTTGTGGAGGATGTTTTCCTCGAATCCAGCGTGACTCATGACACCCTTCCTCCTGCTCCCAGAAAACCAGACAGGTACTATACAGTTCCTGACTCACACAAATATCTTTTTAAAAATCCTACAGCTGACCCTGAGGTCATTTCTCAAGGGCCAAAAGGGATTAAAGCAACCTCTGCTAGGAATCCCACCCCCTCCGACAGGGATTCCTGAGCATTGGACAGATGAGGTAAAAAGGTATACTCCTCAACTACTCTTGCTATCAGGGCACTAAATTGTCAGATGTTCTTCATGTTTCACTGTTGCAGTCATCACACTTGGGTTATCTGCCTGCAAGTAGCCCTCAGTCAGCCCGATTACCGGAAACTTTGTATTTCTGCGTCAGTTGCTGTCGCTCCAGGACTGACGTCAGGTCATCAGGGGGTATAAAAACAGGCAGCTGATGCCATTACATCCGTCTTTCTTGCAGAAGAGGAGCCAGAAATCAGAAGCAGTTCGCAAGTGCCGGTCGGCCCCTACCTGAATTTTTTGTTTTCATTGAATAATCCTGAAGTCTTTTAAAGCTAAGTACCCCGTTGGGGATCCTATTTTCTTGCTCTAACCGATGTCAGAAAAAGTTAACAATTGTCTTGCCTATGGAAAGCAAATACCTCACAGAGATTTTCATTCCTACTCCGTCACCTCTTTAGGCCCAGACCACGACATCCCTCGCTGTCGGTTTTGTGCCTTGTTTAACACCTGAACCATTCGGCATCGGGCTCTCTTTGTCGCTAAATTCATTCGCTCTCGCTCTCAGTATTCTGAAATGGCTTCAGTATACCATCCGACTACTGATTTTCTGAAAAAATGTAAGGATAAAGACAGAGTCAGACCGCATAGGTCCAAAACTGTTGACAATGCTTACGTTAAGCTAGTCGCCAGCCCGCCGGTACTCAGTGAGGCGCGTTTGCAGCCCCTGATGCTCACTTCAGTGGATTCGCAGGCCTCTGCTGAGACCCATTCGGAGTCCGATATGCCGCGAGATGCTTTTTCGACTATGGAACCTGCGGATGTCTCTACCTTGGATGGGTCCAGAGCCGCTGTGCAGGCACCGGCTTCTGAGGCAGCTCTTCACTCTACCAATGTTCGAATTGAAGCGACGACTTCATTTCTAACCAAAACTACCGAGTTTCTTAGGCCCAGAGTACACACTACGCCTAGAAAAATGGTGACCAAAGCGCATGCTCAGGCTCCCATGCCACAAAAACAAATGCTTAGAATAACTGAAGACCTTATTACACTGATTAGGGGAAGTCGGCCTTCCCCTGCAAAGAGACAAAAAACCCAGTTCCCTTCAGGTTCTACAGACCAGGTGTCCAATGACTCTGACATTTCTGATTATGAAGACATGCCCTTATCCGTGTATGAGGATTCAGATGCAGAGGAATCCATTCCCTCTGCCTCCCCTCCAGAGGATTTTTCATTTGGTGAAACCTTGCGTACTTTAAGAGAGCATTTCCATTGGGAATGCCAAGACTATCCTCAGTCCAAAAAGAGATTCAGAGAATTTTTAGACTTGCCTCAACACAGGCCTTTAGCTATACCCCCTGTCCTGGATGTTGTGGATGATGTTTTCATGGAATCCAGTCTTTCTCCTGACACTTTACCTCCTGCCCCTAGGAAACCAGATAGGTACTACAGAGTACCTGATACTCACAAGTTTCTGTTCAAGAATCCTCCTGCTGACCCAGAGATCATTTCCCAGGGGCCTAAAGGTATCAAGGCTACTACAGCCAAGAATCCCACCCCTTCATACAGGGATTCCAGAGTTTTGGACAGATGGGGTAAGAAGGTATATACCTCTGTAACTCTTGCTATCAGGGATTTGTTTCACAGGCTGAAGTACCAGCAAAATATTATGGAACTTATTAAACAAAAAGTGGTAACTTTTCCAGACTGTGCATAAAATAAAGAATTGCAGGAGCTTATGCACTCTGAAACCAAGTCAGTAAGCATATTTTGCAGTGTGGCTTTGATGCACTAGAAGCATCTTGCAGGGCAGCAGTCACTGATTCTGTACTGAGAAGAATGCTTGGCTGAAGGAGTAGACCTTGCAGATAATGTCACATCTAAATTACTAGACGGTCCTTTGAATAAGGACTCTTTGTTTGGCACCAAAGCAGAAGAGGTTCTTAAAAAGATGGAAGAAAAAGCTAAATCTGTGCAGACTGTTAATGAAGTCTTACAAGTGCAACTCCCTAGATTCAATAGCATTGCCATTCAAAACACTGGTCCTTTCCAGCCCCCTCCAAGCCTTCTCAAACAAGATCCAGGGGAAACAGACCACCAAGACTACAGTCTCAGGGTATGCAGAGATCTAAGCAGTGAAGTGCCCCCCACCCCTAAATCAGGGAGTGGTAAGCCACCCCCTTACGGAAAAAGCTCACAATGCTTCTTCAATCCACTTCCCAGCCCTGTCCAACTGCTTGTGCCCCTGGGAGGAAAACTCACCCAACATGCAAAAAACTGGATGTCCATCACCCTGGACCGATGGGTCCTCAACATTGTATCCCAGGGGTACAAATTCTATTTCTATTCTCTGCCAACCCCAAGCGGGTTTCCAGACCTTCCTCCAAACCAGTGGGCAGAGGCTCAAAACCAAGTACTTTCCCTACTCAATACCAGAGTTATTCAGCCTGTTCCAGTAGAACAGAGGGGTCAATGATTCAACTTCAGACTCTTCCTGGTACCCAGGAAAGAAGGCTCTTGGCACCCAATCCTGGATCTTTCAATTCTCAACACCTTCCTGGTGGTACCAAAATTCAAAATGCTTACCCTGCAACAGCTACTTCCTATGTTAGCCAAGGATGCCTGGTTAGTCACCCTAGACTTAAAAGAAGCCTATCTGCACATCCTTGTGAGAGAGTCATGCAGGAAGTATCTGTGTTTCAGGGCAGGATCTATGCATTATCAGTTCTCTGCAATTCCCTTTGGCTTATCTACTGCACCCAGGGTATTCACAACATGCCTGCCTCCAGCCATTGCATACTGCAGGAAGAGAAATATCCAAATTTACCCATACCTGGATAACTGCCTGATTCAGGCGGACAGTCAGGAATTGCTGCTTCAGCACCTGCCATTTGTAAAAAGCCTTCTCACTTCCTTGGGATACACCATCAATGAAAAGACTTCACGACTGATACCCAGTCAAAAGATTGTATTCCTGGGAGCAAGTTTGGACACAGCTTCCCAGATGCTTTTCTGAAGTGAAGAATGCCAAGTCTTTCTGACAGATTACTTCAAACAAATGGCCACCAGAACCCAGCTATCTGCAAGAAAAATACTGCAAGCCCTAGGGTTCATGGCCTCATGTATACTGCTATTTCCGTATGCAAGACTGCATATGAGGAAACGTCAGTGGTACTTGAAAAGTCTTTGGTGCCAACATTCTCAGGATCTGGAGACAGTCATTCCTATCATACCCTGTCTAAGGACAGAGTTCCTTTGGTGGGCAGAAGCATGCAACCACAACAAGGGACTGACATTCACTCTACCCCACACCACCCAGACCCTGACCACAGATGCATCAGACTATGCCTGGGAGGCTCACATGGCTGGCAGATGTATTCAGGGCCACTGGAGCCCAAGTCCAATTCATCTGCACATCAACCAGAAAGAGATGCTAGCTGTACAGAATGCCCTGACAGCTTTCTGATTCCTAATCTTTCCAGGACAACTGCTAATAAAAACCGACAACACCACAGTTATGTGGTACATCAACAAGCAGGGGGGAGCCCATTCCTACTCACTCTGCAGGTTAGCCATGGCCCTGTGGCACAAGGCCTTGGACATCCCAAGTCCACCTACAAGCTCAGTTCTTGCCAGGCAAGCAAAACTCACTGGCAGATGACTTAAGCAGAAATCTCCTAGACCCACATGAGTGGAAATTGGAGTCCAGCACCTTCAACCTACTGATTCAGAAATGGGGGACTCCAGAGGTGGATCTCCTTGCCTCCCCCTACAACCACCAGCTCAGCAAATTCTGCACCAGGAATCCTCACAGCAGGGCCTGGAAAGTGGATGCCCTATCCTTTCTATGGGAAAAGCTCTCAGTCTCTGCCTTTCCCCCTCTGCCCCTTCTCACAAGAGTATTACTCAAGATAAAGCAAGGGCAGAGGGCAAGGCCATTTCAAAACAAACCATTTCCAAATGGATAGCACAATGCATCCATTTCTGCTACAAGCACCATAGGAAGCCAACCCCTCAAGGGGTCAGAACACATTCCACTATGGCTACATCTACCTCTACAGCATTTCTCAGTGGAGTCCCTCCCAGGGACATCCTGGAGGCTGCTACCTAGAGTTCTGTACACACCTTCAACAAGCATTACCACCTGCCTATCTTTTCCAAATCCAGGGCAGGTTTTGCTGCAGCAGTCTTGCAAGGCCTACTAGCCAGCCCTAACTCTTCTTGACTGCCTCCACCCTTCCTCAGCTTTGGGAATCCACCCAAGTGTGATGACTGCAACAGTGAAACACAAAGAACATAGTACAGTTGTGTACACTTACCATAAATGTAGGTGTTTGAGTGTATTCACTGTTGCAGTCCTGGTTTCTCCCCATCCAGTCCCCTGTTTTTTCTCTCTCTCCTCTCTATGGCTATTACTATTGGTATTGGTATTTACTTTTTACTGGTGGTGTTTTTCCCCACCATAACTTAGCTCCCTCTTTGGGGGCTCCTGACATTTGGGGCAAGAAAAACTGATGTAATGGCGTTGGCTGCCTGTTTTTATACCCCTGACAACCTGACGTCAGTCCTGGAGCAAAAGCAACTGACGCAGAAATACTAAGTCTCTGGTATTTGGGCCGACTGAGGGCTACCTGCAGGAAGATAACCCAAGTGTGATGACTGCAACAGTGAATACACTGAAACATCTGCATTTATGGTAAGTGTACACAACTGTACTTTCCCAGTAGCCCCCCTCAGAAGATGCCACCTGCTTTGGCATCTGAGAATTAATGTGATAAAAGGGAAACTGGCAGCTAGACCCACTCTGTCAGGACAACAAGGATGATTTTCGTGTTTCACTATTGCAGTCATCACACTCAGTCGGCCCGAATACTAGAGACTTAGTATTTCTGTGTCGGATGCTGTCACTCCAAGACTGACGTCAGGTCATCAGGGGTATAAAAACAGGCAGCCGACGCCATTACATCAGTCTTTCTTGCCGTCCAGTGCCTGAAACAGAAGCAGTTCACAAGTGCCGGTCGGCCGACTCCTGAAATTTTCGTTTTCGAGTTTCAGAACTGAAGTCTTCAACTAAAGCTAAGTACCCCATTGGGGAAACTTTTTTACTGACATTGGTTTAGAGCAAGACGGTCAATAATTGTATTTCTTGTGAAAAGCAAATGCCTCATAAAGATTTTCATTCATACTGTATTCCTTGCCTAGGCCCTGACCACAATGTACCTCGCTGTCAGTTTTGTGCCTTATTTAAACCACAAAGTATTCATCGTCGGTACGTTTTCGCTTGTAAATATTTTGGTACTCGGTTCAGTTATCCAGATATGTCTTTGATAAGCCTCCTGACTACCGACATTCCGAAAAAAATACAAAGACCGAGACAGGCCGCCTAGGTCCAAAGCTGCTGACGATGCTTCTCCTAAGCTAGTCAACAGTTCACCAGTACTCAGTGAGGTGCTTTCGTAGCCTCCAATACCCGCTACTTCAGATTCGCAGGCCTCTACCAAGACCCGTTCAGAGTTCAGTATGCCGCCAGATGCTTCAACTGTGGAACCTGCAGATGTCTTTACCTTGGATGGGTCCGAAACCGCTGTGCAGGCACCGGCCTTTGAGGGTGTATTCAGGCCTACTGACTTGCATATTAAACCAATGCCATCTTCTTCTTCTAGGCCTAAAACTCGAACCATACCTAGGAAACCACCCAGACTGCATGGTCAGGCCTCTTTGCCTAAAAAACAAATTATAAGAATGGCTGAAGTCCTTATTACTTTAATCAGGAAACCAGCCTTCCCCCTCTAAGAGACCTAGGACTGAATTTGCTTATGATACTTCTGACCAGGATTCTGAAATTTCTGTCTCCTCTAATGACTAGGATTTACCCTTACCTACATATGAGGATTCTGATTGCAGAGGACTCTATTCCCTCTACTTCTCCCCCAGAGGATTTTTCTTTTGGTGAAACCTTGCATACTCTTAGGGAGCATTTTCATTGGGAAAGCCAGGATTACTCTGATTCTAAAAAGAGGCTTAGAGATTTCTTACTCCTGTCCCAACACAGGCCTTTAGCTATCCCTCCTGTGCTGGACATTGTTGATGTCTTTTTGGAATCTAACTTGGCCTCTGACTCTCTACCACCTCCTCCCAGAAAACCTGATAGATATTACAGGGTTCCTGATTTTCACAAGTTCCTTTTTAAAAATCCTACTGCAGATCCTAAGACCATTTCACAGGTACCCAAGTGTATTAAGGCTACTACTGCCAAAAATCCTACCCTCTGTGATAGAGATTCCAGGGCCCTGGATAGATGGGATAAGAAGGTATACGCCTCTGCAACCTTGGCCATCAGGGCCTTAATTTGACAGGTTCATATGTTACAGTATCAGCAGCATATTATTGGATTTCTTAAACAGAAAATAATGTTGATTCCTGATTGTGCTGAAAATAACGATTGCAGGATTTAATACATTCTGCTGAACAGGTTGGAGAACATACTTTGCAATGTGGTTTTGATTCACTAGAGACATCTTGCAGGGCTGCTGTCACTGGGTCTGTACTTAGGAGGCATGCTTGGCTTAAGGAGCAATCTCTGCCAGATCATGTTAAAACTAAGTCGTTGGATGATCCCTTAAATCAGGGCCACCTGTTTGGCGATAAAGCAGAAGTAGTTCTTAAAAAGATGGAGGAAAAAGCTAAATCTATGCAAACTGTTAAAGATTTCTTACAAGTCCAGCCTCCTAGATTTATTGGTCCTTTCCTGCCTCTTCCAGGCCTTCTCAGTTCAAACCCAGATCCAGCAGAACATCCAGGCTTCAGTCCCAGGGTACGCACAGGACTAAGCAGTGGGGGGCTCCCACTTCCAAATCAGGGAGTAGTAAGACTCCCCCCTATGGTAAGCTGTCTCAAAGACTTAACTTTAAAACTTCCAATCACTTCTCAACTGACTGCTCATTTAGGGGAAAAGATTGCTCTGCAAGCAAAAAATTGGAAACTCATTACCCAGGACAAATGGGTTTTAAACAATTTCCCAAGGATACAGATTTCACTTCCACACATTACCGAACCCCAAATGGTTGGCCAGATCTACTTCCAGATCAGTGGACAGAGGCTCAAAAGCAAGTACTCTCTCTCCTAAGATTAAAGGCTATTCAGACCTTACCAGAAGAGGAAAATGGACAAGGTTTCTACTCAAGACTTTTCCTGGTACCCAGAAAAGACAACTCATGGCGTCCAGTCCTGAATCTGCCTATCCTAAATACCTTTTTGGTGATTCCAAAATTCAAGATGCTAACCCTTCACCAGTTGCTTCCCATGATAGGCAAGGATGCCTGGTTGGCAACACTGGATTTAAAGGAAGCCTACCTGCACATCCCATTCAGGGAATCTTGCAGAAAATACCTACGCTTCAAAGCAGGCTGCATGCACTATCAGTTCTCTGCACTGCCCTTTGGCTTATCTACTGCACCCAGGGTATTCACAAGGTGCCTAGCTCCAGTCATTGCATTTTGCAGGCAAAGAAATATTCAAATATACCCATACCTGGATGATTGTCTAATTCAGGCAGAAAGCCAGGACATACTTCTGAATCATCTGGCATTTGTACAAAAGGTGTTAACTTGTCTGGGGTACACCATAAACGAAAAGAAATCACATCTGGTACCCTGTCAACAAATCATATTCCTGGGAGCAAGCTTGACCACAACTTCCCAGATGGCTTTCCTCACACCAGAGAAACAAATTCATTTGACAACTTACTTCAAACTAGTGGCCACAAAAACCCTGCTTATCGGCAAGGCAAATTCCGCAAGACTTGGGGTTCATGGCCTCGTGCATTCTACAAATTCCATATGCAAGACTGCATATGAGGAAACTACAATGGTATCTAAAAAGCCTATGGTGTCAACATTCTCAGGATCTAGAAGCAATAATTCTTATCATACCTTGCTTACAGTTAGAATTCCTTTGGTGGGCAGAGGCCTGCCACCAAAGCAAGGGACTACCATTCACTCTACCCCCCTGCCGCCCAAACCCTAACAACAGACGCATCAGACTATGCATGGGGGGGCTCACCTGGCAGGGAAGTGCATTCAGGGCAAATGGAACCCAAGTTAAATGCACCTGCATATCAATCAAAAAGAAATGTTAGCTGTACAGAATGCTCTGACAGCCTTCAAGTACCACATTCATCCAGGACAATTAATGGTAAAGACGGACAACACCACAGTTATGTGGTATATCAACAAGCGGGGGAACCCACTCTTACCCACTCTGCAGGTTAGCCATGGCCCTGTGGAACACGGCCTTGGACATGCAAGTCCATCTGCAAGCTCAATTCCTGCCCGGCAAGCAAAACTCACTGGCAGACGACTTTAGCAGAAATCTCCTAGACCCACATTAGTGGCAATTAGAGCCCAGCACCTTCAACCTTCTGATTCAGAAATGGGGGACCCCAGATGTGGATCTCTTTACCTCCCCCCACAACCACCAGCTCAGCAAATTCTGCACCAGGAACCCTCACAGCAGGGCCTGGAAAGTGGATGTCCTATCCTTTCAGTGGGTAAATCTCTCACTCTATGCCTTTCCCCCTCTGCCTCTTCCCTCAAGAGTATTACTCAAGATAAGACAGGACAGACCAAGGACAACTCTGATTGCCCTGGACTGGCCATGCCAGCACTGGTACCCACTCCTGCACAGCCTGTCACCGGTGCCACCCTGGCACCTACACCAGAACCCAACCCTGCTCTCACAGCAGGAGGGACAGCTTTTGCATCTGCAACTGCAAACCCTAAACCTTGCAGCCTGGCTTATTCCTTGAATGTTCTTCTTGTTTCACTGTTGCAGTCATCACATTTGGGTTATCTGCCTGCAGGTAGCCCTCAGCCAGCCTGAATACCAGAGTCTTTGTATTTCTGCATCGGATGCTGTCGCTTCTTCCCTGATGTCAGGTCATCAGGGGTGTAAAGTATGCAGCTGACGCCATTACATCAGTCTTTCTTTCTGTGCAGTGCCCGAAGCAAAATCAGTTCGCAAGTGCCAGTCGGCCATCTCCTGAAATTTTCGTTTTCGAGTTTCAGACCTGAAGTCTTCAAAAAATAAGTACCCCATTGGAGATCCTTTTTCTTGCTCCAGCCAATGTCAGTAAAAGTTAACAATTGTCTTACCTGTGGAAAGCAAATACCTCATAGAGATTTTCATTCTTACTGTATCCCCTGTTTAGGCCCAGACCACGACGTCCCTCGCTGTCGGTTTTGTACCTTGTTCAACGCCCAAACTATTCGTCAGGCCATTTTTGCAGCCAGTTACTTTTGTACTCTATCTACGTACTCCGAAATGGCTTTGTTAAGCCATCCAACTACCGCTCTACTGAAAAAATGTAAGGATAAAGACAGAGACAAACTGCATAGGTCCAAAACTGCCGATGATGCTTCCGTTAAGCTAGTCGCCAGTCCACCAGTACTCATTGAGAAATTTTCGCAGCCCCTTATACCTGCTACTTCAGATTCACAGGCCTCTACTGAGACGCATTCGGAGTCCAGTATGCCACGATTTGCTTCTTCGACTATGGAACCTGTGGATGTTTCTACCTTGGATGGGTCTGGAGCCGCTGTGCAGGCACCGTCTTCTGAGGGTGTATTCAGGCCTATAGACATTCATATTAAACAGACGCCATCGTTTCCATCCAGAAGTTCCGAATTCCTCAGACCAAAAACTCGCACTATGCCTAGAAAACCAATGACCAAACTGCAGGCTCAGGCCCATATGCCTCAAAAACAAATGCTTAGAATGGCTGAAAACCTTATTACCAAGCCAGCCTTCCCCCTCCAAGTCACCTAGAACTGATTTTCTTTCTGAGTCTTCTGATCAGGAATCTGATGTTTCTGCTCCTTCTGATTACCAGGATTTGCTCTTATCTGCTTATGAGGATTCTGATGCAGAGGATTCCATTCCCTCTGCTTCCCCTCCAGAAGATTTCTCTTTTGGTGAAACCTTGCATACTCTTAGGGAGCATTTCTGCTGGGAAAGCCAGGATTACTCTGAGTCCGATAAGAGACTTAGGGAATTCTTACTTCTGCCTCAAAACAGGCCTTTAGCTATCCCTCCTGTTCTGGACATTGTAGATGATGCTTTCTTGGAATCTAGCCTTACCCCAGACACACTGTCTCCAGCTCGCAGAAAACCTGACAGGTACTACAGAGTACCTGACCCTAACATGTTTCTCTTCAAGAATCCTTCTGCAGATCCCGAGACGATTTCACAAGGACCAAAAGGCATTAAGGCTACTGATGCCAAAAATCCTACCCCTTCTGATAGACATACTAGAGCCTTAGCAGATGGTATACACTTCTGCTACTTTGGCCATTATGGCTTTAAATTGCCAGTTTCATATGTTAAAGTATCAGCAGCATATTATGGGACTAATTAAACAGAAAATTATGTTGATTCCTGCCTGTGCTGAACACAAAGAATTGCAAGATTTAATGCATTCTGCAGAACAAGTTGGTAAACATACTTTGCAATGTGGTTTTGACGCTTTAGAAGCATCTTGCAGGGCTGCTGTCACTGGGTCTGTACTTAGAAGGCATGCTTGGCTTAAGGAACAAAACTTGCCAGTTCATGTTAAAGCTAAATTACTGGATTCTCCATTAAACCAAGACCGCCTTTTTGGCAACAAAGCAAAAGAAGTCCTCAAAAGGGTGCAGGAAAAAGCTAAATCTATGCAAACTGTTAAAGATTTCCTACAAGTACAGCCTCCCAGATTCAGTAGACATTGGCCTTCAAAGAATTGGTCCTTTCAAGTCTCTTACAGGCCTTCTCAGTCCAAACCCAGGAACAGCAGACCACCTAGGCTACAGTCTCAGGCTATGCACAGATCTAAGCAGTGGGGGGCTCCCACTTCCAAAGCAGGGAGTAGTTAGTAAGCCACCCCCATTCGGAAAAATGGCACAATGACTTAGCCTCAACCCTTCCAAGTCCTGCTCAACTACCTGCTCCCTTAGGAGGAAAGCTCGCCCTGCATGCAAAAAACTGGGAACTCATTACCCAGGACAAATGGGGTTTGAACATAGTTTCCCAAGGACACAAATTCCACTTCCACACACTAGCAACTAAAATGGTTGGCCAGACCTACCCCCAAATCAATGGGCAGAGGCCCAACAGCAGGTTCTCTCTCTTCTCAGTATCAGGGCTATTCAGCCTGTCCCAGCAGAACAAAGGGGACAAGGTTTTTATTCAAGACTTTTTTTGGTACCCAGAAAAGACAACTCCTGGTGTCCTATCCTGGACCTCTCTATTCTCAGCACCTTTCTGGTGGTTCCAAAATTCAAAATGCTAACTCTTCAACAGCTTCTTCCTATGCTAGCCAAGGGGTCCTGGCTGGCAACCTTAGACATAAAGGAAGCTTACCTGCACATCCCAATAAGAGGATCCTGTAGACAATACCTATGTTTCAGGTTGGGCTCCATCCACTTTCAGTTCTCTGCACTTCCCTTTGGCTTATCTACTGTGCCCAGGGTGTTCACAAAGTGTCTAGCTCCAGCCATCGCATTTTGCAGGCAGAGAAATATTCAAATTTACCCATACTCATATGATTGTCTGATTCAGGCAGAAAGCCAGGACTTGCTATTACAACACCTGGCATTCGTAAAGAAACTTCTAACCTCACTGGGGTACACTATCAACGGAAAGAAATCTCACCTAGTACCCTGCCAACAGATTGTATTCCTGGGAGCAAGCTTGAACACAACTTTCCAGATGGTATTCCTCACTCTGGAGAAACGGAAAATACTGCAAGCTTGGTGATTCATGGCCTCTTGCATTCTACTAATTCCATATGTAAGACTGCATATGAGGAAACTCCAATGGTACCTAAAAAACCTATGGTGCCAACATTCTCAGGACCTGGAAACAATGATTTCTATCATTCCTTGTATCAAGACAGAGTTCCTTTGGTGGGCAGACACCGGCTACCACAACAAGGGGCTCCCTTTCACTCTACCCCCTGCTGCGCAAACCCTAACAACAGATGCATCAGACTATGCATGGGGGGCTCACATGGCAGGGCAGTGCATTCAGGGCAATTGGGACCCGAGACAGATGCACCTGCATATCAATTAAAAAGAAATATTAGCTGTACAGAATTTTCTGACAGCCTTCAAAGTCCGTATTCTTCCAGGACAACTATTAGTAATGACAGACAACACCACATTTATGTGGTACATAAACAAGCAGGGGCAACCCACTCGTACCCTCTCTGCAGACTAGCCTTGGCTCTGTGGAACACAGCCTTAAGCTACCAAGTACACCTACAAGCACAATTCCTGCCAGACAAACTAAATTCACTGGCAGACGACTTAAGCAAAAATCTCATGGACCCACATGAATGGAAACTAGAATGCAAAATATGCAACCTCTTGAGGAACAAATGGGGGACTCCAGAGGTAGACCTGATGTTCATCGTGTTACACTGCTGCAGTCATTACACTTGGGTTATCCTGCCATCAGGCGGTTTCCCAGTCAGCCTGAGTTCCAAAGTCTTGGTCCGACGTCAGTTGCTGTCACCTCCTCCCTGACGTCAGTGTGACAGGGGTATATAAGATGCAGCCAACGCCATTTTCTCCAGTCTTTCTTGCCACGCGGTGCCCGAAGCAGAAGCAGTTCGCAAGTGCCGGTCGGCCGACTCATGAGATTTTCATTCTGAATCCAGAACTGAAGTCTTCTAAAAAAGCTAAGTACCCCGTTGGGGAAACTTTTTCTTGCCTCAGACCGATGTCAGTAAAAGTTAATAATTGTATTTCTTGTGGGAAGCAAATACCTCATAAGGATTTCCACTCCTATTGTATTCCTTGCCTAGGCCCTGACCACGACATCACTGGTTGTTGGTTTTGTGCTAGGTTTAACAAACGCACTCTTAAATTTCGGTTTGATTTTGCCCGACATTATTTTGGCAGAAAATTCAATTACACCATGCCGTCGGAACTTCCGACGACCACAATGCATAAAAAGCACAAGGACAGGCATCCGAGGCCCAAAACTGATGACGAGGCCTCTTCTAGGCCGGTCGACAGTTCTCCGGTTTTAAGCAAGGCGCCTACGCAGCCCCTGACGACCACTTCCACAGACCACCTCCGATTCCCACGTGGAGCAGGCTGGGCCTTCAGATGCACTAGGTTTTCAGCTTTCCGATCCTAACCCTACAGAGGGAACCAAAGTAGCTGAGCAATCCACAGCTACAGAGGATGTTTTCAGACCTACCCAGTTAACCATTAACACCCTCTGCTAAGTCTAAGCCCCCCTTAAAAGCAAAGAAACAGACACAACTCTCTCCAGGACAGGCTTCCATGCCTAAGAAACAAATACTAAAAATGGCCGAGGATCTAATCACCCTGATCAGGGGGTCCCATCCCCCTCCTGATAAAAGGCCCAGACAGGATGCAGACTATGAATCTTCTGACCAGGTGTCCATTTCCTCAGACTGTTCCTTGGACCTAGGATATTCTTTACCCCCTTATGAGGATTCTCATGCTGAGGAATCAATTCCATCATCCTCTCCGCCTGAGGATTACTCCTTTGGGGAGACCTTATATACCATGAGGGAACATTTCCATTGGGAAGGCCAGGATTACTCAGAATCCAAGAAAAGGCTCAGAGACTTCCTTTTATTGCCTCAACACAGACCCCTTGCTATCCCACCAGTTTTAGATATTGTGGATGATGTGTACACTGAATCCAGTTTAAACCCTGACTCCTTACCCCCATCCCCAGTTAAACCTGATAGATATTACAGAGTCCTTGACTCTCACAAATTTCTGTACAAAAGCCCTGTTGCTGACCCTGAAACTATTTCTCAGGGACCCAAAGGGATTAAGGCCTCATCAGCAAAAAACCCAGTTCCCTCTGACAGCGATTCCAGAGCATTAGACAGATGGGGGAAAGAAGGTATGTACATCTACAACTTTAGCAATGAGAGCCTTGAATTGTCAGTTTCACATGCTAAAATATCAGCAATTTTTGATGTCTCAGTTGAAACAAAAGATGCTTCCAGATTCAGATCCTCCTAACTTTAAAGAAATGCAGGATTTATTGCATGCAGCTGAACAAGTGGGAAAACATACTTTACAATGTGGGTTTGATTCCTTAGAGGCCTCCTGTAGAGCAGCAGTTACAGGCTCTGTCATTAGAAGGCATGCTTGGTTAAAAGAACATACGTTACCAGATCATGTTAAGGTCAAATTATTGGATACACCTTTGCAGTGGGATGTGCTGTTTGGAGTTAAGGCAGAGGAGGTATTAAAGAAGATGGAGGATAAGGCAAAATCTATGCAAACGGTAAAAGATTTCTTACAGGTTCAGCCTCCTCGTTTTAGCAGAAATTGGCCAACAAAGAACTGGTCCTTTCCAGTCACAGATAGACCTCAAAGGGGCAGATACAGACGTCCAAGAGGTAGAGGTCAGGCACAAGGCCCTTACAGGCCTTGACAATGGGGTACACCAGGCCAGAAAGAAGGAGAAGACAGGCCTCAACCTTATAAAAAGCAGCCTCAATGACTTTCCACTGCAGCTGCCAAACAGCTCTCTCTTGGCAGCTCCCTTAGGAGGAAAACTGGCACTTTTCTATCACAACTGGCATTGCATCACCAAAGACAAATGGTTTCTCAACATTGTATCTCAAGGTTACAGGTTCCACTTTCACACTCTGCCAAGGCTAAAAAAAATGCCAAATCTGCCACCAAATCAATGGGCAGAGGCTCAAAAACAAATTACAGCACTCATGGACATGAGAGCTATTCAAAAGGTACCACCACAGGAGCAAGGAAAAGGATTTTACTCAACACTCTTTCTGGTTCCCAGAAAGGACAAAGCCTGGAGATGCATTCTGGACCTTTCTTCACTAAACACTTACCTGGATGTTCCGAAATTCAAGATGTTGACACTACAGCAGCTTCTTCCCATGCTGGGCAAGAAAGCTTGGTTGTGACTTTGGACCTCAAAGAGGCATACCTGCATGTCCCTGTCAGACAAAACTGCAGAAGATATCTCAGATTTCTAGCTGGTTCAATGCACTATGAATTCTCTGCACTGCCCTTTGGCTTATCTACTGTGCCCAGGGTCTTCACAAAATGCCTGGCACCAGTAATTGCATTTTGCAGGCAAAAAGGAATTCAAATTTATCCATACCTGGACGACTGCCTGATTCAAGCAGAGAGCAAGGACATTCTACTAAAGCATCTGGCGTATGCAAAAAAGTTAAGTTGCCTGGGGTACACAGTAAATGAAAAGAAATCAAAACTAGTGCCCTCACAACAGATAATATTCCTGGGTGCCAGCTTGAACACAACGGCCCAGATGGCTTATCTCACGCCAGACAAGCAAGGACAGCTGACTCAATATTTTCATTTAATGGCAACAAAGACCCAACTTCCTGCAAGCAAAATTCTGCAGGCCTTGGGCTACATGGCATCTTGCATATTATTAATTCCATATGCCAGACTGCATATGAGGAAACTACAATGGTACCTAAAGAGCGTATGGTCTCAACACTGTCAAAGTTTGGAAACAGTTATACCACTAATTCCTTGCCTACAACAGGAGTTTCGATGGTGGGCACAAGCTTGTCACCTCAACAAGGGACAGCCTTTCACTCAACCCACAGCCAGGCAAACACTGACAACAAATGCATCGGATTATGCCTGGGGAGCAGACATGGCAGAAAAATGTATCCAGGATGATTGGCCCACAGAATAAAGACATCTTCACATCAATCAAAAAGAAATGCTAGCTGTACAAAATGCTATTATAGCTTTCAGGGACCTGCTGCATCCAGGATAATTACTACTGAAGACAGACAGCACCACAATTATGTGGTACATAAACAAGCAAGGGGGCACACACTCCTACTCCCTCTGCAGACAAGCCATGACCTTGTGGAACACAGCTCTAAACTACCAAGTTCATCTGCAAGCACAATTCCTGCCAGGAGAGAAAAACACACTGACAGACGACCTAAGCAGAAACATCATGGACCCACATGAATGGGAACTGAACCCACATATTCAGAATGATAACACAAAAATGGTGGAGCCCAGACATAGATCTGTTTGCTTCCCCAAAGAACTGCCAATTACAGAAATTCTGCACAAGGAGCTACCATCCACAAGCATGGAAAGTGGATGCCCTCTCATTCAGCTGGAAAAAACTACAAGTATATGCTTTCCCTCCTTTACCTCTCCTTCCAAAGGTACTCATAAAAGCCAGGCAGGAAGAGCCAAAGATGATCCTGATTGCACCAGACTGGCCACGTCAGCACTGGTACCAGTCTTAAAGAGCTTAGCACAAGAACCACCCTGGAGTTTGCCTCAAATCCCACAGTTGCTGACACAGCACAACAATCAGATACTTCACAGCCAGCTAAAGACCTTAAATCTAGCTGCATGGAAAATTCCTTAGTCAAGCAAGCAGTGCCTCTCTCCAAAGCTGTTATGGATGTCATTCTGGAGGCCAGAAGGCCTAGCACCAGGAAAGCATACTCGGATAAATGGAAGAGATTCTGTGCCTGGAACCAAGCGCACAGCCTTGACCCTCTTGTCCCAAACATTCCTCAGATACTTCAATACTTAACTGAGATGCTGGACAAGGGCCTCTCTTTTTCATCCATCAAGATCCACGCCTCAGCTATCTCTGCTCATTACAACATGGATCCACCATTTTTTTCTAATCCTTTGCTCAAACAGTACCTCAGAGGGGCTAAAAACTTAAGACTGCCCCGTAGAGCACCAATTTGGGACCTCAACTTGGTTTTGGAAAAATTAACTTTACCTCTTTTTGAGTCAGCTAACAGCAGAATTAAAATACATCTCTTGGAAAACTGCTCTGCTACTGGCAATAACATCAGCACGAAGAGTTTCAGAATTACAGGCACTAATGGCAGTGGATCCTTTCCTAATCTTCCACCAGGACAGGGTATCTTTAAGAACTAACCCTACGTTTATGCCAAAGGTGGTATCAAGTGTGGCTCTAAACCAAACTATTAACTTGCCAACTTTTTATCCAAAACCACAGAACAAAGGGGAGAGACTACTACATTCTTTGGACATTCACAGACAGTTACGCTTCTACTTGGACAAAACCAAAGCTTTCAGAAAATCTGAGCAATTATTGGTAGTATACGCTGCAGGAGCACAGGGAAAATCCATTTCAAAGCAGACTATTTCAAAATGGATAGGACACTGTATACGTTGCTATACCCACCATGGGAAACATGTACCTAGCAGCATTAGATCTCACTCCACCAGGGCAACAGCCACTTCAACTGCCTACCTCAGGGGAGAACCTACCAAGGATATTTTGGAAGCAGCAACATGGAGTTCTGTGCATACCTTCACCAAACATTACCATTTGCCTTTATACCCCAAATCCAGAGCTGGCTTCACCACTGCTGTCCTGCAGGACCTTATAGCCACCCCTAATGCCTTATAGATCCAGCCTCCCTACCTCAGCTTTGGGATTCCACCCAAGTGTAATGACTGCAGCAGTGTAACATGATGAACATAGTACAGTTTTGTACCTACCATAAATGTAGATGTTCGAGTGTAAACACTGCTGCAGTCCAGATTACCCTCCCTCCTTCCCCTCTTACTTTCTGGTACTTACCTAGGTCATCTACCCTTTATTACCTATGGGGAGTATTTGCTGGTAACTAAAAATGGTTGTTTGCTTTTCTTTTGTATATTTTACTAGCAATTTGAATTGCCTACCTATTTGGGGGGCATTTGACATCTGGGGCAAGAAAAACTGAAGAAAATGGCATCGGCTGCATCTTATATACCCCTGTCGCACTGACGTCAGGGAGGAGGTGACAGCAACCGACACCAGACCAAGACTTTGGAACTCAGGCCGACTGGGGAACCACCTGACGGCAGGATAACCCAAGTGTAATGACTGCAGCAGTGTTTGCACTCGAACATCTGCATTTATGGTAGGTACAAAACTGTACTTTTGCCTGTCCTCAGAACTACCAATTGAACAAATTCTGCATAAGAACTCCCCACAGTCAAGCTTGGAAAGTGGATGCCCTGTCCTTTACCTGGGAAAGCCTCTCAGTTTATGCCTTTCCCCCTCTGCCTCTCCTCTCGAAGGTTCTACTAAAGATCAAACAGGACAAGCCAAGGACAATACTGATTGCACCAGACTGGCAATGCCAGCACTGGTACCCCCTCTTGGACAGTATGACACTGCTACTACCATGGCACCTACCTCAGACCCCTTCCCTGCTGTCCCAGCAAGCGGGCCATATTCTGCACCCTCAGCTTCAAACCCTGAACCTTTCAGCCTGGCTAATTCCTTGTGCTCTCCTGTAGCATCCCTCAGTAAGCAGGTGTCGGGTGTCATTCTGGAGGCAAGAAGGCCTAGTACCAGAAAATCCTATGCTGAAATGTGGAGAAGATACTGTTGTTGGAGCCAGGCTCAGGGGATGGGCACAATGGTTCCCAGCCTACCTCATATTGTAGACTACTTAACAGAAATGCTCCACAAGGGCCTATCCTTCTCGTCAATTAAAATTCATGCCTCTGCCATTTCAGCACATTATAATACTGAGCCACCCCTTGCTAAAACAATTCCTTAGAGGGGCCAAAAATGTACGACCCCCCCCCCCAGGAGAGCTCCCACTCCAGCCTGGGACCTTAACTTTGTATTGGAAAAGCTCACCCCCCCCCTTTTAGCCAGCTGCAAAAGCAGAGTTGAAATTCCTTTCTTGGAAAACAGACTTCCTTCTAGACATCACTTCAGCAAGAAGAGTGTCTGAATTACAGGCCCTCATGGCAGTGGAACCCTTCATTATCTTCCATGTGAACAGGGTTTCCCTCAGGACTAATCCTTCCTTTATGCCCAAGGTGGTGCCTAGTGTGGCCCTACATCAGTCCATTCATTTGTCTACTTTTTTCCCTAATCCACAAAACAAAGCGGAATGAATACTGCACTCTCTGGATGTGCACAGACAACTTAGATTCTATTTGGACAGGACTAAGCCTCTAAGAAAATCTGAACAGCTGCTAGTTGGCTTTGCTGCAGGGGCAGAGGGGAAGGCCATTTCAAAGCAAACCATTTCCAAATGGATAGCCCATTGCATTCATTTCTGCTACAAGCACCATGGAAATCCTACCCCACAGGGGATAAGATCACATTCCACCAGGGCTGCATCTACTTCTGTGGCATTTCTCATAGGAGTACCTACCAGGGACATCCTAGAAGCTGCTACCTGGAGCTCTGCACATACCTTCACCAAGCATTACCACATGCCCATCTTTTCTAAATCCAGAGCTGTATTTGCAACTGCAGTCTTGCAGGGCTTAATAGCTGGCCCTAATGCTCTTTAACTTCCTCTTCCCTTCCTTAGCTTTGGGATTCAACCCAAATGTGATGACTGCAACAGTGAAACACGAAGAATATAGTACAGTTGTGTACACTTACCATAAATGTAAATGTTCAAGTATATTCACTGTTGCAGTCCTGGTTACTCTCCCTCCAGCCCCCTGACTTCTCTTGGCTCTACTTTTCCTTCTTTTTTGGTATATTTATTTTTTCTTGTGTATTTGCTTTTTGATGGGGGTGTATCATACCATATAATTGCTCCCTATTGTGGGGGAACCTGACATCTGGGGCAAGAAAAACTGATGTAATGGCATCGGCTGCATGTTTTATACCCCTGACGACCTGATGTCAGGGAAGAAGCAACAGTATCTGACGCAGAAATCTGAAAACTCTGGTATTCAGGGCAGCTGAGGGCTACCTGCAGGCAGATTACCCAAATGTGATGACTGCAACAGTGAATACACTCGAACATCTACATTTATGGTAAGTGTACACAACTGTACTATTCTCCCCCAGCAACCCTAAGCAAACAGGTGCTGGACATCATTCTTGAAGCCAGAAGACCCAGTACAAGAAAATCCTCTGCTAAGTGGAAAAGGTACTGCTCCTGGATTCAGTCTAAAGGAGAGGACACAACTCTGCCCTCCCTGCCTCTAATCCTGGATTACTTAGAAGATCTACTCCACAAAGGCCTGTTCTTCTCCTCCATTAAAATACATGCCTCTGCCATTTTGGCTTATTACAACACTGAGCCACCTATCTTCTCACACCCTCTTATCAAACAGTTCCTGAGAGGGGCAAACAACTTAAGGCCACCAAGGAGAGCACTCACCCCTGCCTGGGACCTTAACTTTGTATTGGAAAAGCTCATGCTACCCCGCTTTGAGCCTGCAGTCTCAGCAGAGTTAAAATTCCTCTCTTGGAAAACAGCCTTGTTTCTGGCCATCACTTCAGCTAGAAGAGTGTCTGAGCTACAAGCCCTTATGGCTATGGAACCTTTAATTATTTTTCATGCTGACAGGGTTTCCCCTCAGGACTAACCCTTCCTTTATGCCTAATGTGGTGTCCAGTGTGGCTCTAAACCAATCCATCCATTTGCCAACTTTCTACTCTAATCCTCTGAATAAAGGGGGAAAATGATCCTGCACTCCTTGGACGTGCACATACAGCTCAGATTCTACCTTGATAGGACTAAGCCCTTCCAGAAAATCTGACCAGTTACTAGTCAGCTTTGCAACAGGGGCAGAGGGCAAGGCCATTTCAAAACAAACTATTTCCAAATGGATAGCACACTGAATCCATTTCTGCTACAAGCACCATGGGAAACCAACTCCTCAGGGGGTCAGAACACATTCCACTATGGCAACATCTACCTCTACAGCATTTCTTAGGGGATTCCCTACCAGGGATATCCTGGAAGGTACTACCTGGAGTTCTGTACGCACCTTCACCAAGCATTACCACCTGCCTATCTTTTCCAAATCCAGGGCAGGTTTTGCAACTGCAGTCCTGCAGGGCATACTAGCCAACCCTAACTCTTCTTGACTGCCTCCACCCTTCTTCAGCTTTGGGAATCCACCCAAGTGTGATGACTGCAACAGTGAAACACGAAGAACATCGTACAGTTGTGTACACTTGCCATAAATGTAGATGTTCGAGTGTATTCACTGTTTCAGTCCTGGTTTCCCTCTCTCCAGCCCCCTGGTTTCTCTCTCTCTCCTCTCCATGGCTATTACTCACCCCTTTCAGGGATATTGGTATTGGTATTGGGTATTGGTATTTACATTTTACTGGTGGTGTTTTCCCCACCATAACTTCGTTCTCTATTTGGAGGGCTCCAGACATTTGGAGCAAGAAAAACTGATGTAATGGCATCACCTGTTTTTATACCCCTGATGACCTGACATCAGTCCTGGAGCGACACCATCCGACTCAGAAATACTAAGTCTCTGGTATTTGGGACGACTGAGGGTTACCTGCAACAGATAACCCAAGTGTGATGACTGCAACAGTGAATACACTCAAACATCTACATTTATGGTAAGTGTAGACAACTGTGCTTTCTCTTTGAGGTGTATCGCTTGGGCTCCTCTACTTCCTGAATGGTTCCTCCTGCAGACCACTTAGTTTATATGGCCACCAGGCAAACCTGACAGGAGATGACTTCAGTGGATCCAATTTCCCAGAAGCCCAGTAAAATACTTAGGCCTCTCAGGGGCAGATAATTTTGGTCCAAGGGTCCTCTAATGAGCTTTACTATTGTGGCAGTGGCAACTAAGAAAGAACAGATGGATAATACAACCTCTTTACATCTGCCCGAAAAGATGTCTAGGGCATTGGTCAGAATGAATGTCACCACATGCTTCAGGCACCTTTGATGTCTTTCTACTCGTATGTTGCTGTATCCAAAACATGAGGGAGTCTACCTCTGGTCGACTCTTACATCCGGACATTTTAATATCCAGACATTTTACAAAAGATAGTTACTACTGCGAAGGTACGTGTGACGTCCCATGTCTCTCAGTGAGCGTCTGCCATAAATAAACATCAGGAGTAAAATGGACGTCAGCATACACCTATCTCAGATCTTTTCTGCCGCCTGTGTGACTGCCAGCTCTGGTCGTTGCACACTTGCTGAGGTGACTTTGTGCTGTCTGAATTCAGATAAGTACCCCATAGGGGTTTTTGATTATTTCTGGCTACTGTGTTTTGGATTTATGTCAGGTAGAAAGGGCAAGTGTTGGTGTGGAAGGCAGATTCCGTATAGACCCACATGAGCTCTGCCTATTCTCTCTAGGACAAGACCATGACCACATCACTTGTAAAATCTGTCAGGCCTTTGTCCCCAAAACACTCGGAGTTGTCTTGCCGTATTAAATTTGTATCTTGAGAACCAGTGCTTGAAACATCTTACTAAAGACATAGACCTGACGTCAGGAACCTCTGAAGAGTCACTCGCAAAAAAGGCCAAACAGTCAAGGCCTGATCCAAACAGTGTGTCCTCTATTCCATCTGTACCTCTCAAGGCCAGTGAAGGCCAGAGTCTGAGTCAGAATCTGTGGACCTTCCACTAATGTGTACCCAGGTGGAAGCCATCAGAGAAACCACAAGCACGTCCCAGAGCGAGTCACAGGCATCCAACTCTGGTGCCGGGGGGGGGCTAGGCTTATTATTTTTGAGGGCCTGGGTGGGGTTTTCCAAATTATTGTCTGCAAGGATGTTACCTCAGATGTTGTGGAGTGCTGTCCATCTCTCTTTTCCTGCATTGCATCACTGACACATCTCTCTCTCTCTCTGCAGCCCACAAAAAGAAGAAGTAAAAGACGAAGCATATTGCTCCTTTCCCAACGTCCGTTTTTTCCGACCAGCCGTCTGTCTAGCAGGCCTTCACTCAAGGTCTACTAAATGCCTTCCTTGCATTAAGCCAGGCCTCTGCTCTTGCCCAGATCCCCTCAGCTTCTACCCCCAAGGGTAAACTATTTACTGAACTGTCCTCTGAAGAAGAGGATTCTTCAGGGGATGAATCCATTACTTACACTTCCCAGATTGCCTCCCCTATGGGCTGTGCTCCTCCAGTGGAGTCAAATGGTACAGACTTCCCAGGGGAAGACCTTACCTTTGGGGAAACTAACATGCAAATGAATGACTTTAAGTGGAACTGCAGCTAGGTTACTGAGATGCAAAAGAGATGATATGACCTCTTACAAATGGAGTCCCTAATCCATCTGCAGTCCCTCCAGTGGCATCCTGCTTTCTTGGATGCCTTCCTGGCTGCCTCCAAAAGTCCAGATTCACAACCCCCTGCACCTAAGTACCCAGACAGGTTTTACAAAGTCCCTGAAGATGAAAAATGTCTCTTCATGGCCCATTTTGCAGACCTTGCCACCATCTCTGTGTCTGCAGATAAAACCTCCAAACTTCTCCCCTCCACCTCCCTCCTTTCTTCTGATAAGGAGAGCAGGGTAATGGAATGCCTAGGCAAAAAAGTTTACACGTCTGCAACCTTAGCAGTGAGGGCTATTTACTACCAGACACACATGGCCAGATTCTAATATTGTTGAGAAATTGGGTGATCTCCCTGATTCCCCTATCAAGGCCAAAATATCCAGTCTCTTAAATTCCTGCAGTCAAGTAACTAAGCACTCCATTAAGTGTAGTTATGATGCAGTAGAGGCTTCAGCCTCAGGTTCAGTCATCAGGAGATATTCCTGGCTTAGGCTGCAACCTCTCCCTGATGACATTATTCAAAACTAATGGATGCTCCCTTGGACAACAAAGGCTGTTTTGGTTCAGCAACTGCTGAACTCTTTAAGGCCCTTCAGGAGAAGGGTAAGGAACACCAGGAGCTCGGACACATTTTTGTCTCCCCAGTTCCTCACTTTCAGAGGAACTATCCAGCTAAAACTAAATTTGTGAGAAAGCCTTCCAGACATATGCTACCTAAGGGGAACAAGGATACCAGGAAACAGACCCCCTCTAGGTCTGCTCCATCTACCCCTGCTCCAAAACAGACATTTCAGGCCAAGCCTGGTAGTCTGTGACCACCAGTCCTTACATCCAGACACCCCTCTCTCCATGTGTGTCTCTCCCTGTCCTTCCCAGCTTGGAAACAGGTTACCCAGGATTGTTGGGTCCTCTCTGTTATAAAAATAGGATATTTCATTGTGTGGTAACCCAGACCCACTTTCAAACACATTCCTCAACCCCCTCGAGACCAAATGGCTTTCTTTCCCCCACTTCTGCAGGACCTTCTCTCTCTCAAGGCACAATTCAATAAGTTCCTCCTCAATTAAGAGGAAAAGGATTGTACTCCACGATGATGTTCATCGTGTTTCACTGTTGCAGTCATTACACTTGGGTTATCCTGCTGGCAGGCTACCCACAGTTGGCCCGAGTTCCAAAGTCTTGGTCCGGCGTCGGTTGCTGTCACCTCTTCCCTGACGTCAGTATGCCAGGGGTATAAAAGATGCAACCGACGACATTTTCTTCAGTCTTTCTTGCCGCACGGTGCCCGAAGCAAAAGCAGTTCGCAAGTGCCGGTCGGCCGACTCCTGAGATTTTTGAAATTGAGTTTCAGAACCAAAGTCTTCAATAAAGCTAAGTACCCCGTTGGGGAAACTTTTTTTTTGCTCCAGACCAATGTCAGTAAAAGTTAATAATTGTATTTCTTGTGGGAAGCAAATACCTCATAGGACTTTCACTCTTACTGTATTCCTGACCATGACGTTACCAGTTGTTGGTTTTGTGCTAGATTCAATAAACACACTATTAAACGTCGGTTTGATTTTGCTTTGCATTATTTTGGCCGAAGGTTTAATTACATAATGCCGTCGGAACAACCGACGACCGGAATTTATAAAAAAAGCAAAGACAAAGAAAAGGACAGGCATCCGAGGTCCAAAACCGATGACGAAGCCT